>NW_028170746.1:0-33267 GCF_963971535.1 Notolepis coatsorum | reverse complement strand
GGAGAGAGAGGGAGAGGGGGGGAGAGAGAGGGAGGGAGGGAGAGAGAGAGAGGTGGGCATGGTGGAGGCGGCCATGAAGTCATCACTCAGAGGTGAGGGGGGGGGGGGGGGGGGGGGAGGGGGGGGGAGAGCATGGTGGAGGCGGCCATGAGTCAACGCTCAGAGGTGAGGGGGGGAGAGGGGGGGAGAGGGGGGGGGGGGAGGGAGAGGGGGGAGAGAGAGGGAGGGAGGGAGAGAGAGAGAGGTGGGCATGGTGGAGGCGGCCATGAAGTCATCACTCAGAGGTGAGGGGGGAGGGGGGGGGGGGGGCGGGAGAGAGAGAGGGGGGGGGGGAGGCGGCCATGAAGTCCACGCTCAGAGGTGAGGGGGGTGGGGGGGGGAGAGAGAGAACTGGGCAACACCAGGGCTTTTGTGGGGGGGGGGGGAGAGGGGGGGGGGGCATGGTGGAGGCGGCCATGAAGTCATCACTCAGAGGTGAGGGGGGGGGGGGGGGGGGAGAGGTGGGCATGGTGGAGGTGGCCATGAAGTCATCACTCAGAGGTGGGGGGGGGGGGGGGGGGGGGGGGAAGAGGTGGGCATGGTGGAGGTGGCCATAAAGTCAGGGGGGGGGGAGAGAGGACTGGGCAACACCAGGCTTTTGCTCCCAGGTGAGACCCCAAACGCTACAAGTAGAGGGAAGCCAGTACAGGGGAAATACACACACACACTCTCTCTCTCTCTCTCGCGCGCACGCAGCGTTAGCGACGTTACCTCATACAAATGAAGTAGCAAGCTTTTGTTTTGTCTAGTCACTCTATAAAACCTGGTTAACGTAGCTATAGTTATCATCAACCCCCACTGGTACAGATGGTACAGCTTTCATATTATGCAGGCCTCGATGTCAGACGACCACACGCTCTCATCAGAAACAGTGCAATTGGTTCATAATGACCACGATCCATTGATGGAAGGTATTGGATTCTGTCAGAAAGAGACACAGTGCCCAAAGCATCAACAGCCTGACATATATATATATATATATATCAATGGACTAGTGTTGAAAGCTAGCACTAGTGAATGAATGAATGAATGAATGAATGAATTAATGAATGAATGAATGAATGAATGAATGAATTTATTCACACACACACGATATATTACATGTTACATATCTTCATGTGATACAACAACGACGCAATTGTGTGCATGCGGCATGCGGCACGGTGGTGTAGTGGTTAAACACTGTCGCCTCACAGCAAGAAGGTCCAGGGTTCGATTCCCACTTGGGGACCAGGTTTCCATGATGCCAGGTACCCAGGTGGGGTATCTCCCGGGCCTTTCTGTGTGGAGTTTGCATGTTCTCCCCCTCTGTGCTCGCAAGGGTTTCCCCCCCGATAAGATAAACCCAATGGAAAAACATGCACAACAACAGATCGCTAACGCTGTGGCGTCCTTGACGAAGACGGACAGGAGCACTTGGATTGGTACCCTGGCGCGGCCCACGTTGACGCCTGTCTGCTCCCGGCTGCCCTTGGGGGGGGGAAGGACGACGGGATGGGTTAATCGCAGAGACGAATCGCATCGGCGATCCTACAGAGACAATGCATGCGTGTGTGTTCCGGTGTGCGTGTGTGTTGAGGATAATTGCATGCCAATTAAAGACCTCTGAGCAGGTCCTGCATTATTATTATGTGCCAGGTCTCTCAAGAAGCTATTTAAAGCTTGTGGAGGGAGCCTGAACACAAATATAGACACAATATAAACAACAGAAACAATAAACACACCTACCTACTAACTGACATACAACATAGATACATAAATACAGACAATTTATATAACTAAGTTATGATTCTAATTAGAGATATGATTTAAGCAGTTCCTCTTTCAGTGATTTTTTAAAAATGTTTTAAAGGATTTAGACATTTTCAGACTCTCGTCGAGCTCGTTCCAGATCTGTGGGCCCCTGCATGCTATGCTTAGGCACATTTGAGTTTTCTCCTCTTGCCAAATATAAGATGTCTATTTCTTGTGTTGTGGATGTGCAGCGGACGGCAGACTGGGACACGCTATAAACACGCAAAACAACACATCTGGTCTGTCCACTGTGTGACTGGTCCAATGTAGCTGTGGTGGTGTTCATTTTAAATAAACATTTTCATTCATTTATTCATATACAGACAAATCCGTGTTGAAATCAGAAGTATATGATGCATTGTTGAAATGATTTCTATTGGTTAAAACCGGGACAATTTGGTAGTGAATGTTGAAAACTGGGACATATTAGCATTTTACAGATATTTGTCGAGACAAAGCTTGAAACCGGGACCGTCTGGGACGTCTGGTCGCTGTATCTATTTACCACCCGTCCTCGGGGACAGGGGCCGTGCAGAGGACCCTTCAGATGGAGGTTGGATGAGGGGAAGGTTAGAGATTAGAGGGAGGGGCGACTTGATGTGGCGTCGCCAGGTAGGGACGTGCATTCGTGAGCTCCCAAAGTTTAACTCTCATAGCTGCCTTTATCCTGTTCAATTATCTTCTATAAGCTTTACCATAGCACTCCATCAATTTACCCACCAAGCTAACCCTGCTAGCCACCAAGCTAACCCTGCTAGCCACCAAGCTAACCCTGCTAGCCACCAAGCTAACCCTGCTAGCCACCAAGCTAACCCTGCTAGCCACCAAGCTGACCCTGCTAGTCACCAAGCTAACCCTGCTAGTCACCATGCTAACCATGCTAGCTACCAAGCTAACCCTGCTAGCCACCAAGCTAATCCTGCTGGCCACCAAGCTAACACTGCTAGCCACCATGCTAACCCTGCTGGCCACCAAGCTAACCCTGCTAGCCACCAAGCTAACCCTGCTAGCCACCATGCTAACCCTGCTGGCCACCAAGCTAACCCTGCTAGCTACCAAGCTAACCCTGCTAGCCACCAAGCTAACCCTGCTAGTCATCATGCTAACCCTGCTAGCCACCAAGCTAACCCTGCTAGTCACCAAGCTAACCCTGCTAGCCACCAAGCTAACCCTGCTAGCCACCAAGCTAACCCTGCTAGCCACCAAGCTAACCCTGCTAGCCACCATGCTAACCCTGCTGGCCACCAAGCTAACCCTGCTAGCCACCATGCTAACCCTGCTAGCCACCAAGATAACCCTGCTAGCCACCATGCTAACCCTGCTAGCCACCAAGCTAACCCTGCTAGCCACCAAGCTAACCCTGCTAGTCACCAAGCTAACCATGCTAGCTACCAAGCTAACCCTGCTAGTCACCAAGCTAACCCTGCTAGCCACCAAGCTAACCCTGCTAGCCACCAAGCTAACCCTGCTAGTCACCAAGCTAACCCTGCTAGCCACCAAGCTAACCCTGCTAGCCACCAAGCTAACCCTGCTAGTGACCAAGCTAACCCTGCTAGTCACCAAGCTAACCCTGCTAGTCACCAAGCTAACCCTGCTAGTCACCAAGCTAACCCTGCTAGCCACCAAGCTAACCCTGCTAGTGACCAAGCTAACCCTGCTAGTCACCAAGCTAACCCTGCTAGTCACCAAGCTAACCCTGCTAGTCACCAAGCTAACCCTGCTAGCCACCAAGCTAACCCTGTTAGTCACCATGCTAGCTACCAAGCTAACCCTGCTAGTCACCAAGCTAACCCTGCTAGTCACCAAGTTATCCATGCTAGTCACCAAGTTATCCATGAGAGTAAGGAAGATCTGCTTGAACACTGACCACACACAAGAAGACGGCAGACATACAAACATTACTGACCGAGATTGAAGCATCGCTCTCTATCTGAACAACAAGAGCACAACAAGAGAGACGCGAGGCGCTAACAAAGACAGCGTTAATACATATTGCAGCCGCACAGAGAAAATGGAACAACAATTTTCTCTCCTGAAAGAAAAAGACTGAATCAAAACCGCAGCAGGAGGTCCTGAGGATTATTAAATCTGCCATCTTGTCAGTTTTATCAATATCTTATTAACTAAATCAATCGGTGCAAACACGGTAAAGTCAAAGCAAATGCAAACACTGATATTTTATTATTTTCAAGTTCTCAAAGTCCATTGCCATTGGTAACAGGTGCAGTGATAGATGCATTAAACTTGTCCGCATGGCAAAGTGCTGGAGAGAGAGAGAGAGAGAGAGAGAGAGAGAGAGAGAGAGAGAGAGAGAGAGAGAGAGAGAGAGAGAGAGAGAGAGAGAGAGACACACAGTTGTTTAGTACTATATTTTCACACAGCTTGAGATATAGACTGTCCATAAACACTATTCATGCACGATATAAATACCATAATATAAATATAAATACCATATATGCATATATACAATATAAATACTATATATCAGTTGAGCTTATAGGACTAGATATTACAATCCCTTAGATAATCAGCACTTTTTTGAATGGGGTAGTGGTAAAAGCTTCACTGGGGTCTTCAGGTGGGCACCCTCCTTCATTCATACAATATAAATACCATATAGAGCCGCTCTCATTGGTCTCATCATGCTTTTGCAATACATTTAATTAACGTAAAAATTCGACATATGTGACTAGATACAGACCTTGGGTCCTTTAGAGACGTTTTCAACTAATTTTTTTTACATGATATGAAAGTACAGATTCATACCTTCAAAATAAGCCATCACTTGAAAGATTTGGGGGGATCACTCTGAAACTATACAATATTCACCATGGGATAACACGCAAACGTATACATGAGAACATTTATTCTTTTTTACATGTTGGACGAGGGATAGTTACTGTCAAATGAGCCATAGTATTGTCTCCATAGCTATAATATAGATATAGCTCTGCAAACATCGTGACGCACAGTGAAAATCCCTATCTTTTAAAGCGTGGCCCATTGACTACAAGGATGGATAAAACGGCTGGCGCTGAAAGTGTTAAGGGGTTAATTGGAAGAATAAACACAAGAAAAATTTCTATTTGACCAAAATTCATATCTTTTTTCCACTGCATTCCTTTTAAAGTCCCTATAAAAAAATGTAAAGACCTAAACAAGGCAATGATGCATTTTCTTCTAATGAATCTTTGTGTCATAAGAAAGAAAAAACAGTCAAACTTACTACGCTACAGAGACCAAGGTGGCTTAAAATTCCACAATTTCCCAAAATATGATCTTGCATACATGTGGACTTGATTACACTCAGAAGACAATGAAAGCAGATGGATATCAATAGAAAAACAAGAACTGCAAACAACCCCGCTGAGTGTAGTTCCCTTTTTGGCTCATGAAAACAAACCGAGTTAACCCTTTCACTACCACACTACAGAAGCCGTCTGTAGTGTGGTAGTGAAAGGGTTAACCGTCTGTAGTGTGGTAGTGAAAAGGTTAACCTTCTGTAGTGTGGTTGTGAAAGGGTTAACCTTCTGTAGTGTGGTGGTGAAAGGGTTAACCCTTTGTCGTGTGGCAATGAAAGGGTTAACCCTATGTATTTTCACAGTGAAAGGGTTAACCCTGTGTCATGTGGCAGTGAAAGGGTTAACCCGTTGGTAGTGTGGTAGTGAAATGGTTAACCTTCTGTATCGTCGCAGTGAAAGGGTTCTGTTCCGTTAGGGGCTCTGCTTGGCATCACACTGCACTCCCTCGCGTACGTGCACGCGCACTGAATAAAATTCCACAAAATATACCTTTAATACCAGTATTAGTCTGACCACACCCCTCATCAGCTTACCTTCATAAGCAGGTGTGTGGTCACCTGCTCTCCTCCTTCTCGCTTTCACCACAAGGAAGTGCCTCGGTAGTACCCCACTTGACGTGTTGTTAGTTGAAAAGAGTTGTGACTGGTTTACATTGTGCTTAATCTTTTCTTCTCTCACATCTGTTGTACAAGAAAAGGTTGGGTCATAATGTATTCCGCGGAGAGTAGACCCGCTAGACCTACTCTTCACCACCGGTTCTCCATTCCCGCCTCCGTCGTGCGCCTCGGTGCTGGGCTGTTGCCACTCTCGTGGTTGCCGACCCAGCCCGGGAGACTGCCGGTGGATAGTTTGCCTCACCGAAGAGCCGAGGGTTCGGTGGCGTTGCTCCGGCGATGGCCTGATCTCGACTCTGGTTCCTCTGGTTCTGGGGAATCGCCCGTTGGTGAACGGGGGGTTGTTTTGGAGCCAGGGGATTTGCGACGCAAACTTTTCACGTCTGCTCGCTCGCGTCGCAAGATGGTGGCGTGCAGACGCGAACGGCCTGGGTTTGGGGAGCTGCTGGAGACCAGCGAAGATGCGTCCGGCTCGGGATTTCCGATGGAGACTGAGGACTTCATGGACGAGGCGGACGGATTTTTGTATGAGGGCCCCGTGGAGGAGAGTATCCCTCCTCAGGAGACCCCGGAGGGGGGGGAAATGGCTCCATGGGGCGCCCTGTTCGAGGATGTCGAGGAACCACCTTGGCCTCATCGGCAGGATGCCCTACTGTCGGCCACATCAGATTGTGGCTCCTTGACCAGTCGCAGCCTGCTGTATGTGAGGGATGCGGGGTCGGTGGAGGAAGGTTCGCAGGGGGAACTGCAGGCCTTGTTTCCCGAGCTCATGGCGGTAGCCGCCACCGCAAACGGTGTGCCGCTGCCGCTGCCATTGCCTGCACCTGTCCCTGATGACCTCATAGGCCATCCCTGGCAGCGTCCCCCAGTGAGAGGGGTGGACGTTGTCTACCCATTTTTCCCATCGATGGGGGCCTATGTTCGTCGGGGTCAGGCGGTGACCAACATCATGGGACTAACTCCTACCTACGTACCAGTTACGCGGGTAGCGGGGTTGGTCAAAGGTATGGGGGAGGGCGTGCCTCGGCTTGACAGTCCGATGGCCGCGCTCCTCTGTCCGGATATGGTGTGGGAACCACTATGCAAGCCGGTCCTCCAGGGGAAATCGGCTAGGCGATTGGCTTATTGGGGTGACCAGTCATTTATCGCTGGTACACAATCGCTGGCTGCGGCGTCTAACATCGCCCACCTGGCTAGATTTGTATCGGGGATAATGACGGGCGGCACGGATCTGACCGAGGTGAAATGCGATCAGATCACCCAGGCTGCGGGAGCTGTCCTACACCTTTCCCAGGTGCTGGCCATAGCCATGGGGAAAGTGCGCGCCCTGGCCACCCTGGGCCAGCGTCACCTTTGGCTGGAGCAGGCCCGTGTGCCAGAGAAGAAGAGAGCTCCTCTTCTGACGGCCGCCCTCTCCGACGCTGGCCTGTTCGGGAAGGCCCTACGGTTGATGACTTCAACATGCAGAGAGATGGCAGAGGAGAGGTCCATTCTCCAACCCCATTTTCCGCCTCCCGTCCTTGCCGGTGGAGGCAGAAGGCTTCCGCGACGTCGAGCTGTCTCCGTCGCCGCTACCACTGCCTCCGCCGCCGCTGCTGGCCCTGCCAAGAGGGCCAGGGGACGACACGGCGCTTCGGCCACCGCCGGCCCATCCCAGACCGGAGGAGACGGTAGGGAACGTCGTGTCCAGCAGACTGTAACCTACCGTCCCTCCGGGGCTCCTCGGGGTGGCAAGACTCGAGCGGCGCGAGGTGGCAGACGCCGTTAGGAGTGACTTTTTCCCCTCTGTGTCCCCTCTCCTACACCCTCCCCGGCCCCTCTATGATTTTGTGCCTTGACACGATTTAGTTATTAAATAAAAAAGTTCCCCGATGGAGGGGGACTGTGTTTTGGCCGAACAAACTGTGTGTTTCTTCAAACAAATCATATGGTGGGGTTGTGTATATATGAATCTGCCCTTTTTTACGTTGTGGGATGAGTTGTGTTGTGTTACGAGGTTAAGCAAGGTCTGCAACGTACACTCGGTAATAGGTTCTATTTAGCTTGATGCTCCACATGCAGTTAGAACTGGTGTTATTCCATTGCTTTAACTAAGTATATGTGTTTCACAATGCTGTGTTGTTTAGTTGCAGTAATACTCGTACGCACACATTTCACGGCTTAGCCGTTTACTCTCGATCAGCGTTTTTTCCTATGTACGACATAGGCAATGGGTATAGGATTCACGCACAGGCGACTTGTGTTTTGTTGTAAAACCTTTTACACATTTTGTGGGTAGCGGACATTGTATTAGCTTCGCTATGCTTTGCTTTCTACCGGAGGTTTTTCAAGATGGCTACGGTTGTTTTTCTGTGTGTAGGGATTATGGGTGTGTTTTCGGGAGGGGGTGTCGAATAAACCCCTCCTTTCCCACTTGATTGGTTTAGGGGATTTTTGATCTCTTCTGCTGAGCCAGTCAGGGCCAAGCCAGTGCTTGGCAGGGGGGGGGGGGAAGGGGTATTCTACCGCCTCCTGTTACATGACAGGATCCGGTAGGTTTTCCCCGCCCGTTGTAGCGGTGTTGCTATGGCGACGCCTTCCATGAGCTGGTGTCTTAAAGATGTCGAGGTTGGGCGTAGGGCTCACAGTTCTGCTGCGCCCGGTTTATGTGTCGAACTTGAGTCAATTGGTCACGTGACTCACAGTTTACATATCTTTTTCTTGACCATAGTCTCATGTGGGAAGGTGTTTCTGGGAGGGTCTG
This sequence comes from Notolepis coatsorum, assembly GCF_963971535.1. Lineage (NCBI taxonomy): Eukaryota > Metazoa > Chordata > Actinopteri > Aulopiformes > Paralepididae > Notolepis > Notolepis coatsorum. Next base: position 24,775 of record NW_028170746.1, on the reverse strand, counting down.
GTCTTACACTCTGATTAAAAAGAGTGACTGGATTGAAATCATGTGAAAAACAGGGTTTTTACTCCCAGCTGTGCAGTTGGGTCGTACGGGTGATGCCTTTTCTTTATTTTTATAAAGAGTTGAATGTGTCTATGATGGATTGGAAATGAGGGTCCCTGATGGAAACAAGACTAACGTCTTTTCTCAGGTCTGCCTCCCCTTAACCTATTGTGTGTATTGCCGTACTGGGTTTTACCCTTTCTGCAGTCTGTTGGGTAAACTTTTTCATTCATTCATTCATGGAGTTGATTGCATCTCGCCCCTCTTGTCGTTTCCCTGGGCGTCTTGGGGATTCAATATGGTGGTCTAAACGGCCTATTGTTGATGTGGGTATGTCCAAACGCACACATAGTGCTAGCTCAGGATGTGCTTTTGGGGCATTGGCTGACTGGCGCGCCTTGATTGCTTGGGTGAAACAGCGTTTTTATGAAGCAATTGGGATGGGTTTTTTTTCCTCTTCCGACACCCTGTGTGGTTGTCGATGGGTTCCCGTTCATGTCAGGGGATGATGACGGAATGGGTCTGGACATATGGGGAAGGGTCTCAGGCCCTAGGGGTGGGCCACCGGGCACGGTTCATACCGACACGTCTGGGTGGCGCCTTCTTTTTATGTTGGGATCAACACGCATATCTGCCCCTTCTCCTGGGGTTGGCAGGTCGGCGTGATTAGGGCACGGGACTGGTTCTGGTCGCGCTGGTCCAGATCAGTTGCACCCGTTGTCCGCTGGGGATGCAGATCTGCTGTTCTGGTACCCTGAGGGACTTGGGGTTTTTTCAGGGGGAAAAATGCTGGGTCGGTCCGGGTGTCACAGGGTTGAGCGTTATGGAACCCTTGTTAGGTGCGTTGTAGTCTGCACTGTCGTAATGGCTTACGGCCGTGCCGACCTGTACGCGCCCGATCTCGTCGGATCTCGGCCGCTGTGCGGGTTGGCCTTGGTTGGTACTTGGTTGGGTGACCTCCTGGGAATACCAAGTGCGGGGTGCTGGGGCTGGTCTTCCATTTTTGCGCTCTTCTCTTGCGCTTGGCGCTGAGGGGCCTGTTGGGGTGGTTTTAACCTCCTCGGGGGACCCTGTGCCCCCCGTATCACCGGGCCCGGTCCGGGGTAATGTTCGTTGACCCGTAGGCCCGGGATAGCCCTGTTGGAAACCAGAACGCAGGTGTGTTTTTGGGGTTTCTTTCCTGAGGGGTTATGGGTAGGGATGGGTATCGTTAGGATTTTATCGATACTACTACTCTTATCGATACTGCTTAACGGTTCGGTACTTTATCGATACTCTTATCGGTTCTTTTTGATTATTTTTTTATGATTTTTATATTTGCAGTTGAGAGCATTGGTCATCTCCCTACAGTAAAGATTAGAAATGATTGAATTATTGTAAATTTGTGTGGAGTGGTGGGAATAGCTGCTTCAATAATAACTTATAACAACAACAGACAAGTTAGACAACTATGTATACAAAAATAACGATATACAGTACACTGAACGATTAGTTGTTACCTAAAGTCCTTGGACTCCACTGTAGAGAACGGGTGCAGGCCTTTGACAACAAACTTTGTCACAGCCCTGTGACACTCGTTCACCCTATCCTCTGTCATCTTTCCTCTAGCTGCTAGGGGGGAGAAAGGACTTTGGGTGGTGGAGGTAGAGGGAGGATGTGTGGTGGCTCTGGGCTCACTGGCCTGGGACACATTGGTGGCTGACGCCTCAGCTTGACGATCTATAAAAAGTTTTTAGATTGTAGTATTTGTAGCTAAACAATTATTTTGTTTATTAGCCTATTTGTAATAATTCGTTATTAGCCTAGGAAACTCCGTATCTTGGCTTACCGGCTGCAGTGGACGTGGATGCAGATGGACCACTGCGCGCAAGGCAGTCGAATACGGCGCATTTCTGCACGCTAATATCATGTTTTGCCAACAAATGTTTTGATAGGTTGCTCGTATTGCCACCCTTACTGGCAAATGTTTTGTTGCACTTGTGGCAACGTGCATTGTCGGCATTGACCCTTGTAAAGTATATCCATACTTTAGAACGCTTCGCTCTATCCGCCAGGATCACGACTCAGTGCATGCAGAGCTGCTGTCTGTGTGCAGCGCGCTATAGCACGGGGCGTCGGGGACAGCGCTTTCATTAAGGAGTACCCGTATGTAGTACCCGTATGTCTATGTGTAGCACTAGCGAGCGACTCGCGAGGAGTGTGTGTAATAATTGACTCGCTGGCTGTGGCTCGCTTCTCGTGCAGAGACAGAGAGAGGATCGTTCGCAACTTTTAAATAATAATAATAATAATAATTTCTCTAGAGTATCGATAGCAGTACCGAGGACGTCGGAGCTTATAAATACTCCGGTATTTTCTAATATAGTACCGGTTCCCGTTCAAAACCGGGGTCCGGGGGGCATCCCTAGTTATGGGACCAACCATTGCATGGGGTAATGCCTAGGTGGTTGGTTCTCTGGTGTGTTGCTGCAGTGTCAACTCCCGGTTTCTCCGGTTGAGGGTGCCCCTGCACGTTCATGACGTCTGCCAATCGTATCGGCCTTCTCTATGGAGGCTTGGTTATGCCAGCATACGCCCCTTCCGCCGGGGCGGCTGTTTTCAGCTGTCCTTTCTGGCGCCTGCCTCGTCCGCAGTCTCCAGGCTTGGGTTGACAGCCTGTTGCCTGGTTTTTTTTCCCGGTGCACTGCCTGCTTCCGTTGGTTAACTCTTGTGTGTTACGACCATGCTGTCTGCCTGTTGCAGGGCCTGTGTTCCAGGCGGTGTACTGTTGGGAAGGACAGGGCCCGCTCGGCTGAGGGGCCTTTGTCCGAATACGCTGGCGATGTGGGGGGCGGGGTCACTAGGTGCCCACCTGGTGGGGTCTTGATGCTGGCATCATGGACTTCTCCGGGCCCCCATTCCAGGGAGTCCAGTCCTTTTGGTGGGTCTGGGTCTTCCTTCGCGCTCCGCTGCTACGGCCTTGCCACGGGGTTGGGTTTGCCCTTGATCCCGTGATTCTGGGGGCAGTAACGAGGTTGTTTCCTACGTTCGTTCCCGGGTGGCATGCGGGTTGTGCGTGGGTGTAGTCGTGGGGTCAAGCCACGGTCTGCTCACCCTGTGCGTTGAGTTGCTTGAGTGCCTCTTCGCACGGTCGGGTCCGTCGCCCTCCCGTGAAGCCCCTAATAGGGGGGATGCCCTCCATTAAGGGGGGTCGGGGGGGCTCGGCCCTCCCTGTTCTGATGGTTGTGGGGGGCTGTCAGCGGGGTGTATTTGTCAGCCAGCGGCTCCGCTTGGCCTCCCTTTGTGCAGTGTGATGCCAAGCAGAGCCCCTAACGGAACAGAACGTTAGGTTATAGCTATAACCAAGTTCTGTTAGTTAGGGGCGACGCTTGGCATCAGACGGCCGCTGCAGCCCTTGACCTCACCTTGTGGTGAAAGCTTGGGTAGGAGGAGAGCAGGTGACCACACACCTGCTTATGAAGGTAAGCTGATGAGGGGTGTGGTCAGACTAATACTGGTATTAAAGGTATATTTTGTGGAATTTTATTCAGTGCGCGTGCACGTACGCGAGGGAGTGCAGTGTGATGCCAAGCGTCACCCCTAACTAACAGAACTTGGTTATAGCCATAACCTAACGTTAACCCTTTGGTAGTGTGGCAGTCAAAGGGTTAACCTCATGTATCGCCACAGTGAAAGGGTTAACTCGTTGTTAGTGTGGTAGTGAAAGGGTTAACCTTCTGTATCGTCACAGTGAAAGGGTTAACCCTTTGGTAGTGTGGCAGTGAAAGGGTTACATTTCCAACAAGCCAACAGTACAAAACACGTCAGGCCCCCAGCAGGAGCCCCGCTGCATTCTGGGTCGGAGAAATGCTCCACGATGGAACAAATATTCCAAATCCCCTCGCAGCCGGACTCAAACGCTGGGCGGAGAGTTGGGGGGCTTGTGGGAATGTGTGAAACTATTCTAGTTATTTATTCTTTTACTGTTTTCTTTCTCTGTTTTTCTTTTTGTCTTTGTGCTGTGACTGCATTTCCACCAATTAAAAAAAAATCATCGGAAGAGATCAAGAGGGAAAGAAAAACAATAATAACTAAATAGATACAAAGGAAAGAGTGGGTGGGATTGAATCGGAAGTGAGAATGTGTGTGAATAAGGAGAGCTGGAGGCGGAGAGGAGGAGGAGGAGAGGAGGAAAGGGAGAGAAGGAGAGGGGGAGAGGGAGAGGAGGTGGAGGAGAGGAGGAGGAGGAGGAGAGGAGGAGGAGAGGAGGAAAGGGAGAGAAGGAGAGGAGGCGGAGGAGAGGGGGAGAGAGGGAGAGGAGGAGAAGGAGAGGAGGTGGAGGAGAGGAGGAGAGGGAGAGAAGGAGAGGAGGAGGAGGAGGAGGAGGAGGAGAGGGAGAGAAGGAGAGGAGGCGGAGGAGAGGGGGGAGAGGGAGAGGAGGAGAAGGAGAGGAGGTGGAGGAGAGGGGGAGAGGGAGAGGAGGAGAAGGAGAGGAGGTGGAGGAGAGGAGGAGAGGGAGAGAAGGAGAGGAGGAGGAGGAGGAGGAGGAGGAGGAGGAGGAGGAGGAGAGGGAGAGAAGGAGAGGAGGCGGAGGAGAGGGGGAGAGGGAGAGGAGGAGAAGGAGAGGAGGTGGAGGAGAGGAGGAGAGGGAGAGAAGGGGAGGAGGAGGAGGAGAGGGAGAGAAGGAGAGGAGGCGGGGGAGAGAAGGAGAGGAGGCGGAGGAGAGGGGGAGAGGGAGAGGAGGAGAGGGAGAGAGAGAGCAGAGAGAGAGCAGAGAGAGAGCGAGAGCAGAGAGAGAGAGCAGAGAGAGAGAGAGAGCAGAGAGAGAGAGAGGGAGCGAGAGAGAGAGCAGAGAGAGAGAGACAGAGCAGAGAGAGAGAGAGAGCAGAGAGAGAGAGAGGAGAGAGAGAGAGCAGAGAGAGAGAGAGAGAGAGAGAGAAGATAGAGAGAGAGAGAGAGAGAGAGAGAGCAGAGAGAGAGAGAGAGAGAGAGAGAGAGAGAGAGAGAAAGAGAGAGAGAGAGCAGAGAGAGAAAGAGAGAGAGCAGAGAGAGAGAGAGAGAGAGAGAGACACCCGAGCTGTTTCATACACTTAGGGCTCCAGGATCCAAAAAGGGTTTGCGCTGCTTTTTCCTGAAACTCTGAAACTCAGTTTGCTGTAATCCACAGAGGAGGCGCAACGGGTGAAACGAGGTGGCAACTGTGTTCGTGATTAAATGAGGTCATAGGGGCGGAACATGTCCCCATTCTATACAAATGAGCCTCGTCCAAAAATGCTCCCTATCCACAAAGGCCGGCGTCAATTGCACGATTGCTACGCAACTTACGGTCTTCACAGACATGGTGGTAACTAAGCGCAAAGCCCTAAACGCTAAGGCCGTGTTCACATCTGAAAGTCCACGGATAGTCCGTCTGAAATAAAAAATAAACAAATAAACATTTAAAATAACTAACCCCTAACTAACCTTACTGTCATGCAGCACATGTCCTAATATACTAACCTACACTGTAACACTCAACACTTTGATGAACATTGTTGATGACTTGTCATACAGAACTTGTAAGTCGCTTTGGATAAAAGCGTTTCAGCTAAATGACTACATGTAAATGTATGCGTGTGTGTGTGTGTGTGTGTGTGTGTGTGTGTATGCCTGTGTGTGTGTGTGTATGCCTGTGTATGTGTGTGTGTGTGTGTGTGTGTGTCTGTGTGTGTATGCCTGTGTGTGTGTGTGTATGCCTGTGTGTGTGTGTGTGTATGCCTGTGTGTGTGTGTGTGTCTCCTCCACAGACACACTGGAGCCCACCTATCAGCAGCTGCAGAAGATGAAGCTGGACAAGAGCCCGTTCGTGGTGGTGTCTGTGATTGGCCAGGAGCTGCTGACGCACGGCTTCCACGGCGCGGCCGTGGTGGTGCTGGAGGCGGGGCTAAAGATCGGCACGTGCTCGCTGAAGCTGAGGGGCTCGGTCTTCTCCGCGCTGAGCTCCGCCTACTGGTCGCTAGGCAACGCCGAGAAGAGTACCGGCTACATGCAGCAAGACATGGAGGTGGCGAAGACGCTAGGTACGGGGGGGGGGGGGCAAGACGCTAGGTATGGGGGGGGGGGGGGGGGGGGGGGGGGGCAAGACGCTAGGTACGGGGGGGGGGGGGCAAGACGCTAGGTACGAGGGGGGGGGGGGGCAAGACGCTAGGTACGAGGGGGGGGGGGGGGGCAAGACGCTAGGTACGAGGGGGGGGGGGGGCCAAGACGCTAGGTACGAGGGGGGGGGGGGCAAGACGCTAGGTACGAGGGGGGGGGGGGCCAAGACGCTAGGTACGAGGGGGGGGGGGCAAGACGCTAGGTACGAGGGGGGGGGGGGGGCCAAGACGCTAGGTACGAGGGGGGGGGGGGGGCCAAGACGCTAGGTACGAGGGGGGGGGGGGGGCAAGACGCTAGGTACGGGGGGGGGGGGGCAAGACGCTAGGTACGAGGGGGGGCCAAGACGCTAGGTACGAGGGGGGGGGCAAGACGCTAGGTACAGGGGGGGGGGGCAAGACGCTAGGTACGGGAGGGGGGGGTCAAAGTTTGGGAAGTGAACAACGCGCATCCTTGGGCCGCTTTTGTCTGGACGGAGACAAGCAGGGGGGGGGGGAGCAGGGGGGGGGGTTCTTGAATGGACTGTAAACATCAAAGAGAAGGCAGCAGTGGACGCTCAGCGTCGGTAATTGATTTCTCTCTGCAGTCTGACACAGAGCTGTGTGCACAGTGTGCTGAGGGGGTCTGGTCATTTGTCATCATTTCTGAGAAGAAATTAGTCAGTTGGCAGTCGGCGCAATCCGAGCTGGAAGCGTATAATTATTATTCTATTAAGCTTCCAATAGAATAGAAGTGTGTCCCACTGTGCCCGAATGCATGATCTGTGACTCAACACACCCCCTCGGGCTGCTCAACGAACAATGAACGCTACACAACAACCATCAAACGCACATAGCACACACATCCACACGCACACACTCACTTTAAACAAACACACTGTAGCACCCACTCCCCACACTTTATATTTATTGATGAAGGATTGCACTACAACTCGTACACCTTACTGTAAATTGTACCTAAATTGTACCTCATCCCATTTCTGCTTTGCACTATATAGTATTGTATTAGTACACTGCACAGTATTGTATATTATATGGTAACTCAGTTACGTCTATTCTGCATCGAACATTGTACATATGTCTATACTGAACACTGTGACCTCATTTTCTACTTCTAATTTACATGCTATACTATGTTATTTGATACTTATCTTGTCTAGCACAGTCTCTGGAGCGTAACAGTAAGAAGCATTTTGTATGAAAGTATTCTGTACTTCTGTATGACAACTATTAAAGAAACTTGAACTTGAAACTTGAAACGTAGTGCCTCCTGACTGTAATAATAATAATAATAATAAATTGTATTTGTAGTGCATTTTTCGTTCACTAGGATCCCAAAGTGCTACACAGGGTTAAAACATAGTTAAAAAGTTAATTATTAATAAAAAATTAAATACAGAATAAAAATAAAATTTAAATAGAACATAGTTAAAAACATAGTATAAACAGAAAATTAAAGACAACAGCACAAGAAAAAAATAATATCACAAAAAAAAAGAATGCCAGGGCGGTCAGGTGGCGTAGCGGAGATTGCGCTCGTCACCAATGCAAGAGGCTGCGGTCTCGACTCCCCAAGTCAGCATTGCCTGTGGCTTGGGCCGATCGTCATACTAACTCGTTTGGCTGGGTTAGGGGGAGGGAAAGTCGTGGGTGGTGAACTGGCGTTGTGGACAGCGACGCCTACAGGTCAGGTCTGGGCGCCTGCTCAGCGGAGGCAGGACTTGAGGAAGGCAGCGTGACCTCCCACGCGTTACACTTCACCAATGAGAGTCCTCGCTGCCAGGTGAAAAGAGAGCCACTGGCTGTCGCCGCACGTGTCGGAGGAAGCATGTGGTGGACTTCAGGGTTCCCTCGTACCGACCAGTAGGAGAACATGCGCACAACAACCAGGTAGGGGAGGGGGTTGGCATAACGACTAAATTGGGATGGGGAGAAAACATAAAACTCGGAGAAAGAGAGGATACATTTTTTTTTTTAAAGAATGCTAACAATCAAAGGCCTTTTCAAAACAGATCTCAAGCCTGTGTGGTGCCCTCAGCTGGATGGGGAGAAAAAATAATCCCTTTTCTTTTACGCACACTTAATAATAATCCCGCCCCTTGTGCCCCCCCCCCCCCCGGGCAGGTGACCAATCGGGTGAGTGCCGCGCCCACGGGAACCTGGGCTCCGCCTTCTTCTCCAAGGGCAGTTACAGGGAGGCACTGACCAATCACAGACACCAGCTGGTGCTCGCCATGAAGCTGAAGGACAGAGAGGTGGGTGAGCTTTTTATCTGTATGTGTGTGTGTGAGTGTGTGTGTGTGTGAGTGTGTACAGTGTGACTTGATTGGTCAAGAGATTCACTGTAGTCTTGAATCCCCGTGACTTGATTGGTCAAGAGATTCACTGTAGTCTTGAATCCCTGTGACTTGATTGGTCAAGAGATTCACTGTAGTCTTGAATCCCTGTGACTTGATTGGTCAAGAGATTCACTGTAGACTTGAATCCCCGTGACTTGATTGGTCAAGAGATTCACTGTAGACTTGAATCCCTGTGACTTGATTGGTCAAGAGATTCACTGTAGACTTGAATCCCCGTGACTTGATTGGTCAAGAGATTCACTGTAGACTTGAATCCCCGTGACTTGATTGGTCAAGAGATGATCAAGGTCAGATATCCATGAATCTCAGAACCCTCCCACTGTGGGGCCTCCGGCAGGTTGTGGGTTCGAATCCGGCTTATAACTTCAGTTGGATGTCCCCCTTCTCTCTTTCTCTCTCTCTCTCTCTATCTATCTCTCTCTCTCTCTCTCTCTCTCTCTCTCTCTCTCTCTCTCTCTCTCTCTCTCTCTCTCTCTCTCTCTCTCTCTCTCTCTCTGTTCCCCCTCTCTCTCTCTCTCTCTCTCTCTCTCTCTCTCTCTCTCTCTCTCTCTCTCTCTCTCTCTCTCTCTCTCTCTCTGTCCAATAAAAGCAGCGATAGAATCATTAAAAGATCATTCTTAGAAAAAGAGATATCCTTCCGTTCACTCCGGCTTATTTATTAGTGAGTTAGTATCTTTATCATTATTATTGCACTCTGTGTGTCTCTTTCCCCCTCTCTCTCCCTCTCTCTATATATCTCTCTCTCTCTCTCTCCAGTTGTATTCCTAGCCTCAGGCCCGCTGCTGAACTCACTTTCTCTCTTCTGAATCATTTTGGAGGGTTGTGAAAAGCATAGTTAATGAGACGTCTGTCACAGACTGTGGGTCTTTTAAGCCTTTCACTGCCACACTACAGAAGGTTAACCCTTTACTATCACACTACCGACGGGTGTGATAGTAAAGGGTTAACCTTCTGTAGTGTGGGGGCGGCTAGGTGGTGTAGTGGGCAAGGCGCTCGCCACCAACGCTGGAGACGCTGGGTTCGAATCCAGCTCTCTGCGTTGCTACCAGCTTGGCTGGTCGTTCACACTAACACAATTGGCAGTGTTAGGGGTGGGAAAGCTGATCGGTGGGTCCTTTTTTTTAAATACAGAAAAGGATCACTAAAGTGCTATCTGTTGCAGCTGCACTGTTCTCCATAAAAATAGCATATTTGGATAAGTTTGACAATTTCTCAAAAACAGAAAATCATGTATTTTTTTTAAATACAGAAAAGGATCACCAAGTTACCATTTCTCAAAAAATATAAATAAATACAGAAAATAAGCACTTGTTCACTCAGTGGACATTTCTAGCTCAATGCGAGGTCCGCTGCTGCTGGCTAATAATACGGTCAATACGTGGGGAGATCTTTGACAAGGCAACACACGCATGTCATCATCAAGGCTCAACTTGGCCCTATATTTTGTTTTCAGAGCTGTCATGGATGAAAAGCCAGCTTCACACAGATATGTGGGGCTGAATGGTATCAATACCTTAACTGCAGCATCATGAGATACTTGGTACTCAGCACCACACTCTGAAACTAGCTCTCTAGGTGGTATCAGATGAGATTTCAATGAGTTCTTCCAAGAGTTTGGATGGAGATGTGTCAGGAAGCTTTGTCTCAATGTTGTCTGTAAAGTTTTTTTTTTATCCAGAGTAACTTGGTGATCCTTTTCTGTGTTTTATTAAATAATGATTTTCAGATTTTTAGAAATGGTCAAACTTATCCAAATATGGTATTTTCATGGAAAACAGTGCAGCTGCAACAGATAGCATTTTAGGGATAATTTTCTGTAATCCAAAAAGAATTTGGATTCACTATAAAGTGCCTGTTCACTATAAAGTGCCACGTTTTGATATATTGAGCTTTAAACTTTAAGTAAAATTTTTGGAACACGCAACCTAAAACACCTTCCTCTCCCAAACCGTTCCTGCAATTGTTTTATGTTGCATGATGATCATGGATACATTTATTATGTATTGTATTTTTTATGTTTAAATATCAACATAATCTGTCTGTCCACCCTCAGTACATTTACTATCAATATAATATAGTAGTCTGACTTCATCATCTTTTCAAACGCACACACATAGAGGGAGAATGCCCCCCCCCCCTTCCTTCCCAGTCATCCTTCCAAGTCCCCACCCTGCTGTTCTCTGTCGCTCTGAACAGGGCTTTAGCTTGTTGTTAGCTTATGGTAACGGGACATTAATTCCGGTCTTAAACACAACGTGGTCATAAAGGAATGGCAAGGATTGCAAAGCATGTTATATGCATTTGACCCGTTGCGGAATAAAACAGCAGGGATTTGTTTTGGGTCGCAAAAACACTACCCTTGCTGTGTTTCAATGTCCGCGTTCCAGATCCAGACGCTACTACTGCTGAGCTGAGAGACGCTACTGCTCAGCCTGCTGTGTGGAGATGCATCCTATTGGCTGTGTGCTGGAGCGGATATGAGTCACGACACCACGGATTTTCAAAATAAGAGTATCATAATGACCTTAATGTTGCTAGCTTTCGGAGCCTATTTAATATAGCTGGAGCTGCGCGTGGGCATAAATGAGACCCGCTATAGGATTTTCAAAATAAGACTGTTGTCATTCTATATTTTTAAAGAACATTGCCAGGCATCTCGCGGAACCCCAGGCAGCTCTCCGCGGAACCCCTGTGTGCCGCGGAACCCCTGTTGAGAACCGCTGGTCTAGGGGTGTAAACAGGGAGTGGATGGTAGTGTACGGATGACTATACGCGGGTGCCGGCGCGGGGCGGCGCGGGTTTGAATCCCCGTGTTTCTAATTTTTTTTTTTTTTTTATTATTTATAAAATGAAATAAGAGTTCTAAATGGCTAATTTTGTGTATCAAATAATAATAGTTATGTTATGTATTGTATTTTTATTGGTGTTTTTGTTATTAAACACCACCTCACGTTACATACAAAACTAAATCTCCTTCTAAGACACAGACTCCAAAAAAGCTGGTTCTTTTTTTTTATCATTTTATTTTTCAAACATATTGAAGTACAGTACAGTAACCATCAGAACAGCAGTTATAATGTAGTCAGTCAAGTCAAGATTTCAGAATTGTATTAAAACACACACACTAATTACAAGATACAAGATACAAGGTTACAGGTTATCAACTAACAAGGGTTAAATGCAGATATTGTATTTTCTCCCAGGTTATCAACTGGCATTACTATTTTTTTGAAACACTTGATTGCAGAGCACCACGGGTTATTCAAGCAAGTGTTTGCATATTCTATATTGAGTGAAATCTATTCTATATTGAGTGAACTACAACTCCATATTGAGGGAATTACAACTCTATATTGATTAAAATAACACTCCATATTGAGGGAATTATAACTCTATATTGATAGAGCGACATTGTGCAATAAACAAGTAAACAAAGTAGGGCATATCGGTATCTGTACATGAGTTATTTACAGAGCATGGTAGGACATGCTAGGTCCTGTCTTTATGTACACTGCTATACAATGCTATATTATACAATCTCAAGTTCTACTATACTATTAACTGGCTGCCCTGATTGATTCATTAAATGAATTCACTCAAACAGTATGGGAGCCTTTTCCTCGGATCCTCTGATTGCGGGTTCCTCAAACGTTCATTAACCCAATCACGAACTGCATGCCAGTTGCAAACATTATAGCGTGCTCTAACTTTCTCAATCAACATCATTCTGAGGTTAAGAGGTAAAGCATGTTTCCCCCGTTTACCATTCCAGTTGACTTTATGAGCCCACTTTTGGTAGGTTTTAAAGTCAACAAGCAACATGAACATACGCGCGGGAATTATAACTCTATATTGAGGCAATTACTGGTACTACTCTTATACAGAGTAAAATACAACTCTATTGATGGAATCACAACTCTATACAGAGTAAAATACAACTCTGTGTTGAGTGAAATGATGTTAGAGTTGTTTTTACTTTATGCTTTTTTGGAGTATGGAGTGTTATTTTAATCAATATAGAGTTGTAATTCCCTCAATATGGAGTTGTAGTTCACTCAATATAGAATAGATTTCACTCAATATAGAATATGCAAACACTTGCTTGAATAATCTCTTCGAATGGAATGCAGCATTAGTCTTGCACCACTGCATCCTTTGGTCCCGGCGTGTGGCTCACCTGAAGATGGCCAAGCTGAGCGACCACAGCACCATCGGCCTCCGCAGGTTCAGCTTGGGCCTCTCCCTCATGAAGTACTGCCCGCCGAATATGATGGCGGCATACAGGCCGCAGAACATGAAGGACTTGCTCCTGAAGTGGGACAGAACACACACAGAACATGGAAGATTTACTATGGAAGTGGGACAGAACACACACAGAACATGGAAGATTTACTACGGAAGTAGGATAGAACACACACAGAACATGGAAGATTTACTACGGAAGTGGGACAGAACACACAGAACATGGAAGATTTACTATGGAAGTGGGACAGAACACACACAGAACATGGAAGATTTACTACGGAAGTAGGATAGAACACACAGAACATGGAAGATTTACTACTGAAGTGGGACAGAACACACACAGAACATGGAAGATTTACTACGGAAGTGGGACAGAACACACAGAACATGGAAGATTTACTATGGAAGTGGGACAGAACACACACAGAACATGGAAGATTTACTACTGAAGTGGGACAGAACACACACAGAACATGGAAGATTTACTACTGAAGTGGGACAGAACACACAGAACATGGAAGATTTACTATGGAAGTAGGACAGAACACACACAGAACAACTGTATATATTCTCTTTTAGAAACTGTCTATATATATAGACAGAGTTGTCTGTATATCCTGTATGTCATAAATGTCTGGATGTAACAGTAGTGTACAGTATATCTGTATGTTGTGTATGTCATAAATGTCTGGGGACCCTGATGTAAACAAGACGAAAATCTTTCTCTGGTCTGCATCCCCTTAACAATTGTGTGTATTGAGCTGTACTGTACTGTACCCATTCTGCAATCTGTTAATACACTTTTCAATCAATCAATCAATCAATCAATCAATCAATCAATCAATCAATCAATCAATTTAAAATGGGGGACCCTGATGTAAACAAGACGAAAGTCTTTCTCTGGTCTGTATTGTACCCATTCTGCAATCTGTTAAAGTTTTCAATCAATCAATATATCGTTTAGTAACGTTAGCTAGCTAGCTAGTGATTGATCGATTGAAAACTTTATTAACAGATTGCAGAATGGGTACAATACAATAGACGCTCTGGCTAGGCAGCTGTATGCTAACATTTGCCATTGTGAGATTGTCGACTGACAAAACCTACCGTGCTGTTTTTAGTGGGAACAAAGTCCTTTCGGTTGGTATTCTTAATCCACTTCTGGCGAATATCTTGGTCGTCTGCACGGCCAGGGAATCGATGCAAATGGTATGGTCTCAGACACGGGCAGTGGTTGGTCAAGTTGAACACAAGTGAACACATGCATGGAGTTCAGCCGTTCAGTTATCCTCTCTTTCCATTCTTGGGATACTGGAGAGTCTCCAAAATCAAACTTGAGCTTTGATTTTTGGTTAGGGTCTGTCGATAGTTCTGCGTCAAGTGTCTTGAGGGATTGGACACTCATGACTGCATGTATCTCGGCTATCACAACCTTCGGGGACAGGGTGATATCGTGGTCAGACTCGTTCTTGAGGATGACTGGTATACAATGTGGCAGTTTTCGTGCTAGCTCTGGTAAGCCATTTGATACCAGTATTCCACCTGGCAAGGCCGTTGACCTTGGGGACTCGATCATCACCCATCTTCCTGCGTTGGTTGCTCTGCAACTCACTAATCCCTCGAGGACTTTGGTCTGACCTGGAGCGATACTTTCAGGGTCTTTGCTATGTAGTTTCACTTCGCCCATGCTGGAATCCGCATGTCTGGCTCCAAGGGTTTTCAAGACTACCTTGTATGGCAGGGATTGGTAGTTCTGAGATGTGGCATCGGCGCACTGCTTGTACAGGATATCTAGGGCGTTTGTGCCTATCAGCGCTGATGACAGAGAGGAGCGCATATCAGGCACAATCAGCGCTAGGGTGGGCGCTTTGATGTCTACTCCGAACATGCTCTTGGGAAACTTGATTGTAGTCTCGACGTAGCCGAGGTAGGGAATTTCCTGACCGTTGGCTCCTTCCACTTCAAGCAGGTCGTATAAGGAGTGGATGGGTAGGTGAGACATGTTCTTTTGATAGAAGGAATTCGGGATCGTTGTCACTTGGGAGCCTGTATCGAGTAAGCAGCTGCACTCTTTACCTTCTATGGTTACTTGTGCAGTGCATTTAGCTCCAACCAGTCCTTTTGGTAGGGCTGCTGCTTTGGCATGAGAGGCCGAGCACATAGTGGAGAGGCTCGCCACGTCCGTCTGGGACATCTCTCTTGTATCCCAGTTCCCGCCTGTCCCTCAGCAGCAACTGTCTTTAGTTTAAATCAGGTTTGGAGGCTCTATTTTCAGCGTCCCAGGCATGCTGTTTTTCTTCTAGTAATTTCTTTTTCGAGACCACCAGAGAGGGGTTCGGTTCGCTCTCGCAGTGGGGTCTTATGTGTCCATCTTCTCCACATCTGAAGCAATACCAGGGTCTGGGTCTATTGCTGTGTAGTTCTTTGGGTTTGGAGTCTCTGACTTTTGGGACTTGGGAGTACCTCTGTCAGTCGTCGGCTTCGGTTTATCTGATGCCGGGGCTTCTTGCTTGGGAGCTTGTCTGTTCTTGTTGTCCATCATTCTTGTGAGCTGTGTCTGTAGGTCTGCAACTAGAGCCTTTAAACTTTGGACTTCGGAGCTGGTGTCTGGAATCGGCTGTGAAGCGCATTCCTCTTCGCATTGGTTCCAGATGCCCTGGTAGTTACTTGATACCCTTGGTTTTGAAACGTTGAGGTACTGTCTCATGCGGCATTCTTTGGAAGAGCGCTTGTCTTCTGCTGTGCGGAGTAACAGGAGGAACTCTGCAAAGGTAGGTGGGTTTCTCTTTCTATGTTCTAGCTGCAGCTCGGTTATCATGGTGTTGTCCCAGCAGCCTCTGATGAATTGTCTTAAAAGTTGCTGATCAAGGTCGGTGGCAGCTACGACTCCTCTCCTGCAGGTGGTATTGGAGGAGGCTGCATGTAGAAGAGACCAGCGGAAGGGCTTCACCGCCCTCTAGTGGCGACGGCCGGTTCCACACGTTAACCAATCGTCCCTGGGACAAGGAAAGAAACCACCCCGTCCCTGTGTTTGTCCCTCTGTTTGTCTGACTGTGTCTGTCTGTCTACAGTACATCTGGCTGTCCGTGGGTTTTGGACATACACAGATGGGGACGTCCGTCCTAGAATGGGCAAGAGACATGGCAAGAGGAGGGGAGGGGGAGGGGGGGGGGGTCTGGACGTGCTGCTTCTACCTGCTGAGGCGAAGCTTGATGGAGTTCTTCACCACAGGGATGGGGTTGGTGGGGAGCAGAGGGATGTCAGACAGGTCAGCTGTGGCCAGTCTCTCAATGTGTGCCCCATTATTCAGTTCATCTTGAGAGGACAACATCTCTTCAGTCACCTCCATGCTCTCATCTTCTTCTTGTGGCTCAGTGACTGGATCCTTGTTGAGTTTCTCAGCTGTGGTCTCCTCCAGTGACGCAGCAGGAGGTGGGGGGGCCGGGGAGGACCCCTCGCTGACTCCTGTGGTCTTCGTCTCTGCGGCTGCCTCCTCGTCAGCTTTCAGTTTCTTGACTGGTGCGTCTGGCCGGGGGGATCCTGGCCTCTTGGCGGGTGGCGGACCCATGCTGGGAGGAGGGGTCTGGCTGGGTGGGACCGGGGCAGAGCGCTGGCGGGTAAGGGTGGGCTTGGCTCCTTCAGCTTCTCCTGTGGCCTCTGGATGGACCGTGGAAGGTCCAGAACTAGTCCCAATGGGGCTGGGAACTGGGCCCAGTGTAGAACCCTTAGTCGGGGTGGACGAGGTCACGGCTGTCGGGGAGGGAACAGACATGCTGTTGTCGCTGTCAATGGATAGGTCCAGACTGCCGTCATTCATCTGACGAAGCCCATCTGTCGAATGCTTCCTGCGTTTCAGGTTAGGTAGCAACTGGTGGAGCTGTCTTCTCTTCACATGCATGGCCGAGATCTTCATCTCCTGCTCAAACATCTTGCTGCTTATCGCCTGCCTGTAGACAGTGTCTGCGAAGGACTGGATGTCAGAGTTCAGGTCGACGTTCAGGTTCTCCGATCCCTCCATCTTCTTGAAGACGATCCCAATCACCCACATTGTGCTGTACTCCTCTTTGTCATTGCCCTCTCTGGGTCCAGGGAAGGACTGAGGGTTGACGTGGGCCAACGTAATGTACTCATTCATCTCCAGGTTACCCACCAGGATCCTGATCTTGGACTCCACCAAGCCCACCCACTCGAGGTGCTGCTTCTCTGTCGGCACGCTTGCTAGCAACACAATATAATGCTTGTATTTCTGAGAGAAGTTTGGTGCTTCAAATAGTTTGGACCAGTTTGCTTTATTCAGCAATATTTCATCGGTGATGGAGAGGCCCTGTTTGAGCTCATCCACCATGACAGCCCGGGTGGAGGCAGAAACGTTGTAGGTGGAGTTCTGCTGGGGGTATGCTGGGGTGATGATGGGCATCAAGTGGCAACGGTCACTTGGGTTCACCCTGTCCCAGACAGGAAGGTTGAGATTGCAGTCTTCTGGCCGCTTCAGCTGGACAGGATTGGGCCACTTCCACTTTGAGAACACCAGAAAGAACTTGTGAACCAGGGTGGAGGCACTAGCGTTAGGGTAGAGCTGGCAGGTCCTGGCCACCAGCATGGCCCATGACACACCGCCCAGGAAGCCCAGGATGTTGGAGTAGATGTTGTGGCGCTTAGCCCATAGCTTGATGGTCCTCAGAGTGAGCCTAAAGTTCTCGATGTTGGGCACAAGGTGGAGAATCTCATCCGTAACTCTGCAGCCATTCAGACTCCTTATGCAGCGGATGTCCAGGTTTTTCAGCAGCCCGTTGTCTCGGAGATCCAAATTCTCCGGAATGGTTTGCAAAGCTAACCGGGCAAACAGGATGTCAATCTCAATTCCATCAAAGGATAATTTGATGACAGGGACAAACGCTCCTTCCACAGCTCTGAGGTCTTTGACCTCCTCTTGGTCCTTCAGCTTCTCATAGAAGGAGGTGAAGAAGTCCGTTCTCTCCACATGTCGAGGTGCCACACAGAGGGCATCAATATCGGCGCCCTTTGTATGTACTCCTAAGCGATAAGAGCCAAACGTGAAGAGCTTGCCACCAACAGTTTCTATCAGTGATATAGGTAGGTTCTTTACTTCACCGACGTCTCTGATCCACTCTTGAACCAGTGTGTTTAGTTTACCCAACACCAGTATTCCGCGATGCAGCTCCAGCTCTTCCTCAAACAGTGTCTCAGTCAGTTTCTTGGTGAGAACCAGGTCACCCTCCTTGGGTGAAGCCATGGTGATGGGAGAGGTCATCCCATAGTGCTTCAGTGTCTGCTGGGCTGCTGGAGCCTGGTTAGAGATCGGACTGTGTTTGGAGGAAGAGCCCTGTGAGGTGTTCATCAGCAGGTGCCAGGCGGGAAAGCAGGTCTTCCACGGCGGACTCTTGGCCGATGCTGCAGAGGTCACGCTGTACATACTTGGGGCCGTGGGGTGGCAGGCCTGCTTCCTGGATGGCTCTGCTATCTGCTCCTTTACCTGCTGCATACGGATCCAGAGGTTCCACAGCTTTCCACAGCAAAACGGTAGGCAAGGCCCCTTGGTTGAGAAATGCAGGATTCAATTAGAAGCCTCATATTAATTTAAACCTTTAAGTGTGCAGGGAATGCAAATACCTTATTAGGTGAATTTACCCTTTAAAACATCTTTCTTTACAGGAGAACCATCAGTGATTCAGCTATAATCAATATGTCATCAATGGGATTCAAGTATCTTACTGGGTGAATTTACCCTTTAATTCTCCCTTCTTTTTTTTTGATCCACTTTTTCTCCCATTTTCTATATTTTTCTCCCATCCCAATTTCGTATCATCCAATTCAACCCTCCCCTGTCACGGACGCTGTTTCTTGCCTCCCACAAGCCGGCTGCAATGTGGACTAAGTCATACATAGCACAAGTCCCCTCCGGTACTTGAGGTAACAGCAGTCTCATCTTTTCACCTGCGCAGCTCGATCTCTCAGTGGCGAGGAGTAACGCGTGGGAGGCTCACGCTGCCCCCTGACACTTCCTGATTCTACTGCGCAGGTGCACCAACCAACCTGTAGGAGTCGCTGTCCACAACGCCCGATCCCCACCTTTCAGTTTCCCTCCCCGTAATATGGCCAATGTGTATTAGTATGAACGACAAGCTAAACTGAAAACAATGTGGAGAGCTGGATTCGAACACGCAAACCCAGCGTCTCCACATTGGTGGCGAGTGCCTTGTCCACTACACCACCTAACCGCCTTAATTCTCCCTTCTTATAGGAGAATATCAGTACCCATATATCAAATTAAATCAAATCAAATACAAAATACAATATCAAAATAACACAAGGTGAACGGGGTCGAAGCCCTTGGAAGTCCTGGTATTCTCGTTCAATTAGTTCAATCCTACCGGACTGTTGGTGTAACAGGAGTTGAGCAACAGGCGTATTCACATCAGGCTGGCATTAGCCTTGAGCTATATCAGAGGTTCCGGGGTTGGCTCGCCATCTGGTATCGGTCCGGCACACCGCCTCGTCCCGCGTGGGCACACGTGGTGATGGGTGGTCTGGAACTGCTCCCAGGGTGGAACGGGGTGCTGGTTGAGAATTGCAAGTTTCAGTCTATGTTGTTTAGTCCATTAAGTCTGTTCAGTGCTGCTTCAAGATGCAGAGGAAGAGAGAGAAACTGAGGAACCGCCCGCTTATATAGAGACCCAAAATGTTCCAGAATGTTCGGTTATGACATCATACGGTGACATCACATGACATCATACGGTGGTTCTAGAATGTTTTACGTTCTAGAAAGTTCTATTATGACATCACCACAAACATTCCAGAATGTTCTATGTTCCAGGAAGGTTTATTACGACATCACCACAAACGTTCTAGAAGGTTCTATGTTCTAGAATGTTCTATTATGACATCATACTGTGACATCACAAATGTTCTTACATAATAGCATTAACTATTTATGTTCTTATTCAATGGCATTAACTATTTATGTCCCTATGACTAAATAGTTATGAATCTGAACCCTGGGTTACATCCTCCCCTTCTATCCTAATGCACGTCCCTGTGCATATTATCCCAGGACTACATTATCACAATCCTATGGGGTTCTTGGGAGTCGGAGTCATCTAACAAGTCTGTGATTACTGAGCTTAGACTCTGGAATAGTGACTGGATTATCGTTACTAGTGGGTTTCCTAGTCGGGGATAAGTCAGGACTTTTGGAGGTTCTCTATGTCTTGTCGACCTTTTTGGCTGTTCATCTATGACAAGTTCTGGTAACTTATTATTATTTATTTTTTTACAGTGTAGTCTTGCGATCAATCAAAACTTATTTACACGATATACCTCACATTCACCCTCCATTCACATCCTGGTGTTCTCCTGGTGTTCTCCATTAGGCCTGTAGATGGAGCTATGACAGCACACGTACAGTACGTCCAAAAATTAATGGGCAAATGTGAGTGAAATGGTCGCACTGTATGCAGCTGTTTGTCTGCATTGCACCCCCCCCCCCCAACTGAGATTTAGGGTTGATACAACCATCATAATAATATTGTTAATAATAACAATAACAATAATGATGTAATAATGTAAAAATTATCATTAAAAATACCAGATTATGAGAAAAAAATTTACGATGCATGGAATTATTGTTGAGGCACACTAGTTACAACTATATTTCAAACAGGCACTCCATGTCAAAAAGGTTGCTGACCCCTGCTCTAGAGAGACTGGATCAGTTCAATACAATGGCATGTGCGCACGCACACACACACACACACACACACACACACACACACACACACACACACACACACACACACACACACACACACACACACAACTTGCCTTCCATACACACTATACATCAGTTGGCAATATCTGATGTAATAAAGACAAGGTTTCAGTCTCATGCCAGATTCAATTACAGAGCGCTGGAGGTTCATCTCATATATAATCCATTAATATGTCTCTTGTGTGTCCATGTCCCCTGCTGTGGAGGGTATCACTGCTATTGGGCGGCTTGTGTCATCAGTGTTTTCTATTGGGCCGCTTGTGTCATCAGTGTTTTCTATTGGGCGGCTTGTGTCATCAGTGTTTTCTATTCGGGGGCTCGTGTCATCGGTGTTTTCTATTGAGTGCTCGTTGTTATGTTGGCCTCTCCTGTGGTATGTGCTTGCAGGGCAGGGTCATATGCAGGGGGGGGGGATTTGCCTGGGGGGGGTTGGAGGGGATTTGCCTGCTTTGCCTGTATACCTCGGGTCGTACATTTTTTAAATATATTAAATATTCATATTAAATATGTAGATGTATGTATGTACATCGTCAGCAGCTACTACACTCAACTCGGGGGTGGTCCCCACCTCCCTAAAACAAGCCAGAGTCACGCCGCTCATAAAGAAAACCAACCCTGAACCCCACCGTCATAGGCAACTATCGTCCTGTCTCTCTTCTCTCCTTCCTTTCTAAAACACTTGAACGTGCTGTATCCAACCAACTTACTGCTTATCTCTTACAGAATGACCTCCTAGACCCTAATCAGTCAGGCTTCAGGACTGGTCACTCCACAGAGACAGCCCTCATTGCGGTCACAGAGGCACTTCACTTAGCAAAAGCGAAAGGCCTCTCCTCTGTCCTGATTCTCCTAGATCTATCTGCAGCCTTCGACACAGTCAACCATCAGATCCTCCTCGCGGCCCTCGCAGGAATGGGAGTGGCTGGCTCTGCGCTGACATGGTTGTCATCATACCTCAATGACCGCTCCTACCAAGTGTCATGGAGAGGGACCCTGTCGGCCACCCGCCCCCTGCGGACGGGTGTCCCCCAGGGCTCGGTCCTAGGACCCCTTCTCTTCTCCCTCTACACTAGATCACTGGGTAACATTATCACGTCTCATGGCTTCTCCTACCATTGTTATGCCGACGATACTCAACTCTTCCTCTCCTTCCCTCCCTCAGATATCCACGTCTCTGAGCGGATCTCGGCCTGTCTGTCTGACATCTCCGCCTGGATGACGACCAACCACCTCAAACTGAACCTAAGCAAAACAGAATTGCTCCACCTGCCGGCCAAATCCTCCCCCCTCACCGACCTTTCAATCACAGTCGAGAATGCAGCTGTGACCGCGTCCCCGACCGCCAAGAACCTTGGTGTTGTCCTCGACGACCAGTTGAACTTCTCTGCTCACATCGCAGCGACAACCAGAACCTGCCAATTTCTCCTGAGCAACGTCAGAAGGATCCACCCCTTCCTGACAAAAGAAGCCACCCAACTCCTTGTCCAATCAACAGTCATCTCCCGCCTGGAACTACTGCAACGCACTGCTCGCTGGCCTCCCGGCCACTGCCACTAAGCCTCTTCAACTCATTCAGAACGCAGCGGCCCGCCTGATCTCAAACCTACCGAAGTCGGCCCATGTCACCCCACTTCTTAGGGACCTGCACTGGCTCCCCATTGCTGCACGTATCCGCTTCAAGGCCCTCGACCTGGCATACCGTGCGGCAAAGGGAACCGCTCCCACCTACCTCCAGTCAATGGTCTCTAACTACACACCCTCAAGACCCCTACGCTCTGCTTCTTCTGGCCGCCTCAGACCTACTCCTATCCAAGCTCCGGGAGGGTCATCAAAGAGAAGTCGCCTATTCTCAGTCCTTGCCCCACAATGGTGGAATGAACTACCCACCCCAGTTAGGACAGCCGAAACACGTCCAATCTTTCACCGTCGACTAAAGACGCACTTCTTCAACCATTATCTGAAGAAAAAAAAAATAATAATAATATTATCTAACCCTAACTAACCTTACTGTCATGCACTTGTCCTAATAAACTAACCTACACTGTAGCACTCAACACCTTGATGAACATTGTTACTCAGCTGATAGAGCTGTGCCCTTCCTTCCTGATGACTTGTACAGAACTTGTAAGTCGCTTTGGATAAAAGCGTTTCAGCTAAATGACTACATGTAAATGTGAATGTTCACACCAGCTACTACACACCAGCATCTACACACCAGCATCTACACACCAGCATCTACACACCAGCATCTACACACCAGCATCTACACACCAGCATCTACACACCAGCATCTACACATCTACACACCAGCATCTACACATCTACACACCAGCATCTACACACCAGCATCTACACATCTACACACCAGCATCTACACATCTACACACCAGCATCTACACACCAGCATCTACACACCAGCATCTACACATCTACACACCAGCATCTACACACCAGCATCTACACATCTACACACCAGCATCTACACATCTACACACCAGCATCTACACACCAGCATCTACACATCTACACACCAGCATCTACACATCTACACACCAGCATCTACACACCAGCATCTACACATCTACACACCAGCATCTACACATCTACACACCAGCATCTACACACCAGCATCTACAGATTGATTGATTGATTGACATTTTTATTAACAGATTGCAGAATGGGTACAATACAGTACAGCTCAATACACACAATTGTTAAGGGGATGCAGACCAGAGGAAGACTTTCGTCTTGTTTACATCAGGGTCCCCCATTTTCATTTCATCAGGACATGACACCAGCATCTAGCAACGCTTTGTACGGTCGCCAGGAAGCGTCTGTTTGAAGTGAAGCGGCCGGTCGAGAAGACGAGCCTCTCGTCTCTTAAATCGAAGAAGGCGCCCGCGGGCAAATCCCTCCATTTAGAGAACAAAACAAAACAACAAACAAGTTAAACCGAAAGCGACTTTCTGTTGCTTTTATGAGACGTATTTTATATCATATTATAACGTATAGCGTTTTTTATGGCCTACATACATTTTTTAGTGTGTCCCCCCCCCCCTCTGCCCACCCTGGTTGTGTGTGTGTGTGTGTGTGTGTGTGTGTGTGTGTGTGTGTGTGTGTGTGTGTGTGTGTGTGTGTGTGTGTGTGGTGTGTGTGTGTGTGTGTGTGTGTGTGTGTGTGTGTGTGTGTGGTGTGTGTGTGTGTGTGTGTGTGTGTGTGTGTGTGTGTGTGTGTGTGTGTGTGTGTGTGTGTGTGTGTGTGTGTGTGTTGTGTGTGTGTGTGTGTGCGCGCCTCACCAGTGGGAACAAATGCTGTGTTGTCAGTTAGATTAATGACTGCTGGTATATTGACTGTGTCTCTGTCTGCTCTCTAACTGAGTGGACCTCTCTCTCTCTCTCTCTCTCTCTCTCTCTCTCTCTCTCTCTCTCTCTCTCTCTCTCTCTCTCTTTCTCTCTCTCTCTCTCTCGGTCCCCCCCCCCCTCTCTCTCTCTCTCTCTCTCCTCTCTCTCTCTCTCTCTCTCTCTCTTCCCACTCAGCTCAATAGCAGCAGATTGTTTTCCAGAGCATCTGATAAATCTATTTAATTATGACGTCCTGCGTTGTGGTCTGAGGCTCGGAGACGGAGACATTAATAATAATCTGCTCCGAGTGGAGAAGCTGCTTCTCTGATGTGGAACATTCTGGTTCTGTTGTAACTACTGGTGTCATTCTCACCCCCCCCCCCCCCCCCCTTTGGCCATAATGCACTGTTCTGTAAACACACCTACTGACACACTACTGACACACTACTACTAATACACACACACACACACACACACACACATACATACATACATACATACATACATACATACATACATACATACATACATACATACATACATACATACATACATACATACATACATACACACACACATACATACATACATACATACATACATACATACATACATACATACATACATACATACACACACACACACACATACATACATACATACATACATACATACATACATACATACATACATACATACATACATACATACATACATACACACACACATACATACATACATACATACACACACACATACATACATACATACATACATACATACATACATACATACATACATACACATACATACATACATACATACATACATACATACATACATACATACATACATACATACATACATACTACATACACATACATACATACA
>NW_028170747.1:0-20000 GCF_963971535.1 Notolepis coatsorum | reverse complement strand
TCGACTATCCAAATCCTTAGTCGGGGACAGCCCTAAAATGCACCATTTACCCTGCAGTTCTGCCACTACTACTTACATTGCTGCCTACATTTAATTTAAAGGCGCTACTGATAACATTCAGCCACTAGGTGTCGCACTAGAGCACCAGCACGTCATTTATCCAATCAGGCGCATTCCACGTGGGGGAAATGGGAAGTAAGGAGGGGATACGTGCAACATGTAAACAACAACATTCATTTTGGAACCGCAAACATAACAAACAAAACACAACTACATTCATTAATCAATCATTTTTGGGGAAAAGCTATATTTTTATTCTGCACCTTTCTAAAAGCTCTGTGAATGTATTCTTTTGTTGATGATTACTCTACATTTGATCTATAGCACCTTTAATAAAGCGATAGTTTCGACACCTGGGCCCTCATTCATCAACGTGGACGTAGAATATGTTCTATTTCCACACGTAAGCACAGAATGTAGAATCAGTGCACGCACAGAAAAATCGGGATTCATCAACCGTGCGTACACAGGTCCTATGCTCCTCCGTGTTGATGAATACCACTTTGTTCTACCGTCAATGCTCGTGCATGATTATCCATATATGGTCATGAAAGTGAGGAAACACCCCCCATGGGATGTGAAATAATGGACTGACCCGAGCGGAACTCTGAGAAACTTCACGGAGATTGTTCACTGCTGTCGAACCAAGAAGACACAACGCGTGTTATGGGATAAATAAAAGGCGGACTTGTAAACGGTGATGTCAGATATCAACGGCTCCCTAAGACCATTGCTGCAATTCTGCCTGGACAGCTCAAAATACTAATAAAGACCGTTCGTTGACCACTGTTTGGCGTTGGTTGTGTGTCATTATAACCGTGCTGTAATATGAATGCCTTTATTAGTTGTGTTCGATTGGCTATATGATTTTTAGAGGCATCTATTTTGTTGTCGGTATTACCGACAACAAAATAGATGCCTCTAAAAATCATATACTATTAGGTAGCCTATATGAATTACATATAATAGCAGCCATAGCCTACATTATGCAACAGTAACTTGCGCATACCAGTGTATGCGACGGACCAGTGTATACCATATCATATCATATTCATATAATAGTTTACTCTATCAGCATACCAGCATGTAATATGTTCTTTGTTAGAACTCAACTCGTTATTATTTTGCACATAGATTGCAGAAATACAGGAACGTTTTGATTTACATTAAAAGGCTTTGACATTGTAAAACTAAATACGTGGAATTCTGTAAGCATAATACAAGTCATATCACCCACACGATATGCTCTGTGTCCAGAGCATGTATGCTTTTCATTCATTTAAGACACATTATTGCAAGGGTTTTGTATACACATACACCCTGGTGTCATTGCAATGCGTTTTTTATTCTTTCTTATACAGTAAAAAGGGGGAAGAACACTATATCGTGGGTGTTCATATGACTTGTATTCTGCTTACAGCTTCGAAATTCCACTTGTTTCGTTTAACGTAAAGCCTTTTAAATATAATCAAAACGTTCCCGTGTTTCTGCGGTCTGTGCGCAAAAAGAGTTGAGCTACGCGGAGCCAGTACACCCAGTACACCCCGTATATTCCGATAACGCTATATAAACCATGCTGCATTCATTCTGAGAGAAAGATCTATTATTCCAAATGCTATTTATAGGGTTTTGACCATAATTACACTACTGTTGCTATTTTACAATGAACTATAATGAATTACGGTTCATACAGAACATGCCAGTGTTGAAACTAATGCACAGAAGCTCATTTCCTTGTTGTAATAATATATTCTACCACTGGGCGTCAGCTAAGTGTGCTCCGAGCTGTGCGTAGACATAAGCACGGAGTCAAGTTCAAGTTGAAATTGATGAATCCCACTCTTTGCTTAGAAATGGTCGTACGCACAGGTTAAGCACAAATCTGTGCGTAAGACACGTTGATGAATGAGGGCCCTGGCCTATTTCTTTGTAGCAAATCTGACATACACCAGATGAGAAATAAACTGTCAAATCAAAACGGGATAAACAAAAATGTTATTATGATTTTAATACATCAATTGTATATAATTGAGGCCACAGATGAAGTGGGCGAGAATGTTCAGTCAAAGGGATACATTTTACGGTTCAGCACCTTGGAGAGCGCTGTTTATGTTTCGGCATGCAATCACAGTTATACCTTTACTGGGAGAAGAATGGTATCAGCCACCATCTACAAGCCCGTCTGTATTTATCGATAAGCCTCTAGGCTTCTAAACGCCTCCTACACAATATGGTTATTATGTTTTTTTTTTACTTTTGTTTAACTCTTTGTGTAAATATAAAAAATAAAATAAAAAATGCTCCAATGGAAGAAAAAAAATGTAATGCTAAATATCATACCATTTTATTTTTATTTTACATTGACCCTTGCACTGCCACACTACCAAATGGCTAACCCTTTCACTGCGACACTACAGAAGGTTAACATTTCACTACCACACTACAGACAGTTAACCTTAGTGAAAGGGTTAACCTTCTGTAGTGTGGCAGTGAAAGGGTTAATGTCCCCATGGGCCGGACAAGTCTTCTTTAAACAAGTCAAGAAGAACCATCACAATAAATCAAGAACAAAACAAAACCCATAATGAAATCCAAAACAACACTCCCAGACATACCCCATGCGAAGGTAAGGAAAAACTCCCTAAAAACCTACAGTAGCAATAGGAAAAAAGCACCACAGGCAATGTGGAGGAGAGAAACCTCGGAAGGGCCGTTCAAGGGGGGGATCCCCCTTCTTGGATGTCGGTGATAGTAGTGTTGCTAAGGATGATCGGTGGGTGGAGAATAAAACAGGCGAAATAGTTGTACACAAATATGTACATGCAATAGCAACTGGGGTACATGAGAACATTTTCGAAAGATTTAAATATAGACTAGAGCTAACAACAGCAACAACCAGAGAGAAAGCATAGGGAGACGAGCGCTAGTGTGACTGATAATAGGATAAAGGATATAAGTGTCAAGGCTCTGAGCTCAAAATATCAGAGTCATATTGCGTTTGCACATGAGTATGTATTCCGTTCGGATCCATTTGACGTATGGGGGGGGGGGGGGGGGCGACGTAGAAAGGATCACATCAACTTGGTCATCACCACGTTCCAAATGCAAATATATTGTAGTCTGCCCCGTTGTTCTGACCAGGATTTCGTTCCTTTTTACCCACTGATGCCCCCACTGAGTCTGACATATACAGCCACCTAGATCTATAGAGATTAGATGGTAATGTGTAAGAGTATCTCATGGTCACCTGATTTGTAAAGATGTTCAACTTTATTAACTTTTGAAGGCCATGTGGCAACAACACCTGTTTGTAAAAAATAAGAAAGAAATATGGGCGAGTGGATCAATGACAGAATGGACACTTTTATTTGATCAAGCTACTTCTAATAATCCCATCATGTCCCTCAGCGGAAGCCTTTAACTTCACAATACTACTATATGCACTTCTTTAGCAGTGGGTGGCTCAACATTTCAAAAGTGAGCAACATTTAAATCAACTGGAGTCTCACCAGAATCATTAATATTCTTAGCTAAAGAAAATCCTACATGTATGAAGAACTCATTAAAACCATCAGCTATCTCCCCCAGGGTTAAAAGGACTCCACGATATTCCAGTTGGCCCAACTACAAAGCCCCTTCCCTGTTTAGTAATTGATTGATGAGGTTCCATGTTGACTTTATATCTTTTGGAGGCTTGAGTGAATTTGTCTGAAAAATATTTCTTTTTAGCTTTTCTCAATAATTGGGTACAATTATTTGTGTACTTCTTCTAAATGTTCCAGATTTAAAGGAATGGGGGGGGGGGCTCAGAACAGATTTTGATTATAATTTGTTCTTCATAGTAGAGGATATTTTTTTAGTAAATCCGTCAGCCAAGGTTTACCCATTTGTGGAGTAATTAATTATTCTCCTATTAATCAACATAAAACATTTGTTAAAAAACCGAATTGAAAACAGCTGAGAATGTGTGATAGGCTCGTTCAACATCTTGCTGTTTGTATATCTCTTCCCATGAGGAAAAGCTGGATGCTATACTGCACCCCCCCCTCCCACCCCCTCTATGAGGAGCTAACCTGGATGAGGAGCACGTTCAGCCATAGACTTATCCCCCCACAACACACCACAAACCGCCTCGGCCAGTCCTTCCTGCCAGTAGCCATCAGGCTCCATAACCGTGGGCACAGACTGCTGCCAGTTGCTGGTGAACTTGATAACTGTTAGGAGTATATGACTCTTAATAATAAACACTGTTAGGACTATCTGACTCTTAATAATAAACACTGTTAGGACTATCTGACTCTTAATAATAAACACTGTTAGGACTATCTGACTCTTAATAATAAACACTGTTAGGACTATCTGACTCTTAATAATAAACACTGTTAGGACTATCTGACTCATAATAATAAACACTGTTAGGACTGTCTGACTCTTACTAATAAACACTGTTAGGACTATCTGACTCTTAATAATAAACACTGTTAGGACTGTCTGACTCATAATAATAAACACTGTTAGGACTGTCTGACTCTTACTAATAAACACTGTTAGGACTATCTGACTCTTACTAATAAACACTGTTAGGACTATCTGACTCTTAATAATAAACACTGTTAGGACTATCTGACTCTTAATAATAAACACTGTTAGGACTATCTGACTCGTAATAATAAACACTGTTAGGACTATCTGACTCTTAATAATAAACACTGTTAGGACTATCTGACTCGTAATAATAAACACTGTTAGGACTATCTGACTCTTAATAATAAACACTGTTAGGACTGTCTGACTCATAATAATAAACACTGTTAGGACTATCTGACTCTTAATAATAAACACTGTTAGGACTGTCTGACTCATAATAATAAACACTGTTAGGACTATCTGACTCTTAATAATAAACACTGTTAGGACTATCTGACTCTTAATAATAAACACTGTTAGGACTGTCTGACTCTTAATAATAAACACTGTTAGGACTATCTGACTCTTAATAATAAACACTGTTAGGACTGTCTGACTCATAATAATAAACACTGTTAGGACTGTCTGACTCTTAATAATAAACACTGTTAGGACTGTCTGACTCATAATAATAAACACTGTTAGGACTATCTGACTCTTAATAATAAACACTGTTAGGACTGTCTGACTCTTAATAATAAACACTGTTAGGACTATCTGACTCTTAATAATAAACACTGTTAGGACTATCTGACTCTTAATAATAAACACTGTTAGGACTGTCTGACTCATAATAATAAACACTGTTAGGACTATCTGACTCTTAATAATAAACACTGTTAGGACTATCTGACTCTTAATAATAAACACTGTTAGGACTGTCTGACTCTTAATGATAAACACTGTTAGGACTGTCTGTGGGAGTTATTGAGGAAGTAAACACAAGAAGAATTCTACCTGCTTCAAGGTCAACCACCAAGGTCAAAATTCCGCCTGGAAAAAAGTGAGTAAAAATGTGCCTAAAAAGCAGAATCTAAAACGCCAGGATTCACAAACTTGATGGCAGTTGCATAATAGTTCCATGGTCAACTTTTACATAAGCTAAATTGATGGTCAATTGCAGTGTCTACTTCGATAAAAACCTGTAATAACAGTTTGATACACACTCAACACATACAGTAAGTTCAAACAATAACAGACTTTGAAAGCTGAAGAAGTTCTGAAAAAAATAACAGCAATAACAACTATAACCCAGGATGACTGTTTCAGTCTTTAGGTTCAAAAGGGGTTTTAACTCAAGGAAGACAGGGAAGAAGACAGAGATGGGACAGAGGTCCCAAACAAACAATAAAAGTTGATTGAAAATGTAAATGAACTGGATTCAGCTGCAGGGGGAGAATGGGGTTAGCGGTTCAAAGGATAATGAAGGCAATCAGGTCTCTGTATGAGAGGAAGTAGCATCGTTTTATTACAATAATTGAACGTGTTAACAGTGTATTTATTTTTACTATTAAACACTTCCAGTACTCCCCCTGCCTTCACAATTAGAGTTAACTCATGGGGGCAGGGCCGGGCCTAGCACATTTGGTGCCCTAGGCAAGAAACACCCCTGCCCCCCCACCCCCCCCGGCAAATAAATGTTATGTTAGATATTTTATTGGTTGCAGAAATAGAAGGGGGCGCAACATTGTCTGCCCAGCAAAACAAAAAAGAAACAATATTAGTAATATATATATATATATATATATATATATATATATATATATATATATATATTTATTTATTTATGTTCCCCATCACATCAGAATCAGAACGGTCTTCATTGCCAAGTAGTTTGCCCATACGAGGAATTTGTTTTGGTCATTTGGTGCGACAGACAATTAAGGTAGAATAAAATAGAATGGAATATATAAACTAAATTAAAATGAAAGTACAATTGAATAGAATAGAATAATAAAATTAAATAGGACAGGGCTGTACCACAATGCCTCTCTCTTAAAGGAGCAGGCAACACCCTAATCTTACAACATCGGCAACCTTGAGTGCCTTGAAAGGCGCCTTATAAATACAATGTATTATTATTATTAACACTACCCCCACTCTATACAATGTGGTCATTTCAAGTCAAGTCAAGTCAAGAGTTTTATTTGTCACGGCATACAAGTATACAATGAAATGCGGGGGGGTCTTGCCCGCAACGATGTGCATAATACAATAGTAATATATAATAGAATCCAATAGAACGACATTGTGCAATAAAACAAGTAAACAAAGTAGGGCATATCGGTATATGTAACGGAACGTAGGCAAAATGCGTCCAAATTTGTATAGGATTCTATCACATTTTCATAACAATAGCACCCTGTGCCGTTTTCATTGAGGTTTCTTACAAATTAACGATTCTTTATCTTGTCCTTTATATGCCGATTATCATTAGAATCTTAAATTGTACCATATGTCCCCCTTTAGACAACATATGTAACGCTACCAGCGCACTTTTGTTAAGATAATTAGTTGGCCATTCTCGGTCGCTATACCGAGGTTGCAGTAATAGTTTAACACTGTTCAGATCACGTCGGAGAATATAGACACATCCCAGTGACCTGCGACCTGTGCTAACGCTCTTGGGAAATGCAGTGTTGTAGTTCTCAACATTTTCAGCCTTTAATTTTAAACCAATGCTGCCATCTACTGACAACAAAAAAGTGTTGTCTAATCGTCACCTTGAGAGCTACTTCCGTATACAGCGCCGCCCCAAACCCATTCTAGAGATTCACACTTTTTGCTGGGAGTGGGGCGTGGCCGTAAGAGTGGCTGCAATTGGTCACCGTGACGTTACATGAGTTATTTACAGAGCATGGTAGGACATGCTAGGTCCTGTGGTAGTGCAATACACTGTTAGCTACGGATGAGGCACTGGGTCTTTATGTACACTGCTATACAATGCTATATTATACAATCTCAAGTTATACTATTCTTAAAGTGATATATATTTTTATGACCACATTGCTTAGCAGAATTCAGTGATGTGAATGCAAATGAATGGAAACTGTCAAGTTGACCGACATATTTTAACCGTACGAATCTGCAAGGGCATTAATGGGAGCAATTGAAATAATGTTGTTTTAGTTTTTTAAGTAACTAAAAAAGTTACTTTTCACCGTAACGCATTACTCTTCGGTGTAAAAGTTATCAGTAAAGTAACTGAGTAATTGAAATGAAGTAACCGGTAATGGTAACTAGTTACTATTTTTCAGTAACTAGCACAACGACACTGCTCCTGACCCCCGCCCGCCGCCGCCGCTTCGTACGCGTCGCCGCGTATTCCCTCTCGTACCCCGAGACGCGTCAGGGAAGAAAAGGGGAGAGCGGTCGCTCATCAGCGTATACGGTCATCACCCAGCATGCAACAGAATATCTTCCTCTCGGCGACCAGCGGCACGGAGGAGGCGCCGCCACATCAAGGAGGAGGGATTCCGTTTGAACCGGTCCTTCTTTTGGCTCCGGGATCTGTTCCTCCTCGGGACGCCAGCCGCAGCCTAGATCGGGGGCACCTGAGGGGTTAATGTTGTGATGTGCGTTTAAGGAGGGGGGGAGGGGGGGTTCTGAGGATTCATGTTGCCGTGGCTACTGATTACACAAACAGCCCCTCGAGCGCGGCTCTCCATCGAATCAGCCAACGCTTTCAGGGACACTATCGTGGACATGTGTAACGGATGGTATCGTGAAGCGCCCTCACGAAGGGCTGCTGGGGCGAGTAGCGGTGCTGTGGGTTAAACTCACTCTCATCCTCAAAAGACAGATAGACACGGGCGGCTACGTGGCGTAGTGGGCAAGACGCTCGCCACGAAATCTGGAGACGCTGGGCTCGCCTGTTCGATCCCAGCGCTCCACATTGCTTTCAGTTTAGCTGGTCGTTCATACTAATACACATTGGCCGTATTAGGGGGTGGGAAACTGATGGGTGGGGATCGGGCGTTGTGGACAGCGACTCCTACAGGTCGGTTGGTGCGCCTGCGCAGTAGAATCAGGAAGTGTCGGGGGCAGCGTGAGCCTCCCACGCGTTACTCCTCGCCACTGAGAGATCGAGCTGCGCAGGTGAAAAGATGCGACTGCTGTTACCTCAAGTACCGGAGGGGACTTGTGCTATGTATGACTTAGTCCACATTGCAGCCGGCTTGTGGGAGGCAAGAAACAGCGTCCGTGACAGGGGAGGGTTGAATTGGACGATACGAAATTGGGATGGGAGAAAAATATAGAAAATGGGAGAAAAAGTGGACCAAAAACAAAAAAAAAAGACAGATAGACACGTTAGAAAGCAGTGAGTTCACTTCTTGGTATAGCGGTCTGTGCTGTTGCCCGCGGCGTGGGAGACCTGGGTTCGAAACTCCCTCAGGGCATCGAAGTTTGAGTTTGTGATGATGATGATGATGATGATGATGATGATGATGATGATGAATAGTTTATTTTCGTCTTTGTTTAGAGATCAATCAAAAACACACATGTGTGGACTTTAATTTTTTTTTAATTAAATCACAAATGTACATATTCAAAGTAAGCTCACACACAAATTCCAAACTCAATGACCGAAAAAAGGAATAGGCTGAAGCACATGCTTATTTTTGCCTATCCTATACAATTCTTAAAAACTATATATGCTTTAAAGGTGTCATGCAGTGCTATTCCTAGCACTATTTGGGCAACTTTACACACTTCCTGTGAGTCTATGTAACACATGTGTAATTTTTATTCCAAAAATAATCATTGTTTTATATTTCTAATCTTGTACTCAAAACCAGCATTTTTCAGCCTCATGAAATCAGGCTATTATTTGGCTTGGCTCCACCCACACTTTGAGTGACAGCCACCCACCAAATAGCTCCGCCCATCTCCCCGTCATTCCATCCAGGTAGAGGTCTGAGGTCTTAGGTTTCAGGTTTTTATTTCGACACGCAAAAACATATACCGATTTTACTAACTAATACAACATGGCTGTACATTATGTTTGGGATCCAGAGAGCGACCCACAGTTTGATCCCGAAGAAGAAGAAGAAGGCGATTTGCTACAGCGAGGCTTACATTACATCGTTTCCGATTGGTAAGTTGATTAATTGCACTATTAGTTACTTACTGTTATATAATAGTTGTGTACTTCTGTCGCGCGCGGCCCGTCGAAAACACACACTCACTAACGTTAGATTGTACTGACACTAACCCCCAAACAACAGCGATCGAGGCTTACGTTACATCGTTTCCGATTGGTAAGTTGATTAATTGCACTATTAGTTACTTACTGTTATATAATAGTTGTGTACTTCTGTCGCGCGCGGCCCGTCGAAAACACACACTCACTAACGTTAGATTGTACTGACACTAACCCCCAAACAACAGCGATCGAGGCTTACGTTACATCGTTTCCGATTGGTAAGTTGATTAATTGCACTATTAGTTACTTACTGTTATATAATAGTTGTGTACTTCTGTCGCGCGCGGCCCGTCGAAAACACACACTCTGTCCCGATGAGAGTCTCTGCTCGGAGACTGTTGCTTCTGTGAACAGTGTGACTGAAAGATAAAGATGATTGACTGTTGCTTCTGTGAACAGTGTGACTGAAAGATAAAGATGACTGACTGTTGCTTCTGTGAACAGTGTGACTGAAAGATAAAGATGATTGACTGTTGCTTCTGTGAACAGTGTGACTGAAAGATAAAGATGACTGACTGTTGCTTCTGTGAACAGTGTGACTGAAAGATAAAGATGATTGACTGTTGCTTCTGTGAACAGTGTGACTGAAAGATAAAGATGATTGACTGTTGCTTCTGTGAACAGTGTGACTGAAAGATAAAGATGACTGACTGTTGCTTCTGTGAACAGTGTGACTGAAAGATAAAGATGATTGACTGTTGCTTCTGTGAACAGTGTGACTGATTGTACTGACTGACACTAACTGTACTTGACGATTGAAATTGGGGGACCCTGATGTAAACAAGACGAAAGTCTTTCTCTGGCCTCCATTGATTGATAATTTCATTCACCCTCAAATCTACTAGGTGCACGTGCGGAAATTGTGAACGGATGCCAACAGAGACTGAGAATGTATGCTGCATGGAAGTTCCACAGGTAAAGTAGTAACACAAACTTGCATCTTGGTAGCACTGAAAACCATGCATATGGCTAACGATTTAATTTTCTATATATATAGGTCAGACGTCGAATTAACCAGGAACCAACTGGACTACTGTGCATGGTTGATCATCCGGGATTGGATCCAGTGTGCTTCAACCCCTATACCATCCAAATGGCAACTAATATCTATCTACAAGGCAGATTTTGGCCGGATACCAGAAAGCGGAATCAATAAGTAAATAATATTTATTACAGATTTATATATTTTTTTACAGGTGTTTCTCCATCTTGCATCTCTCAGACTATACTAATCTTTCTTGCAAACACAATCTAATCCTTATTGCACATCACATATAATCAATGCTTGCTACTGTCCAATGACATGACATGACAAATGGTTATTTCCCAGCTTTTTTTTTTATTTTATTTGTGCATAAATATAATACTTGATTTTCTTCAGCCGTTTCAGATATATCGCGTACAGATGCTTTGTCGCGTGGTGCTTCGGCTACTTAGGCCGCAGAGTGAGGGTAGTAATCCCATCCTGTGTCGTGGTTCGAATCCGCACAGAATTTCCGGATGTTGATGGTG
Source organism: Notolepis coatsorum (assembly GCF_963971535.1). Taxonomy (NCBI): domain Eukaryota; kingdom Metazoa; phylum Chordata; class Actinopteri; order Aulopiformes; family Paralepididae; genus Notolepis; species Notolepis coatsorum. Next base: position 8,755 of record NW_028170747.1, on the reverse strand, counting down.
TCTATACTGGCTTCAGACCGGTACAGGATTGAATCGTGACACATAGCCGGCAACCGCTTCTTCCATGGAAGGCCTGTCGAACTGTGCGCACAAAGGTTCTGGGATGGCAATCGCCTCTACCACCTGGATATATTGTTGGGGGTCACGAAGGACGGAGTCAAACAGGAGCGCCATCAGCTGGTTGACATAGTCTGTAAATGAGAAATTGTTATTTGTTTTGTCATGTTAAAAAGGTTATTATTTATTCAATTTATTGTATTCCACTGTAAGTGGAAATATTTTTCTATTTATATAGGTCATGTGTGTGCAATAATAAATGTTGATATTTTTACTTACTGAATGTCGCTGGGATTTTCCTTGGTTTTATTGTGTGTCCACCTTTTTTGGCCTTTGGAAAACTCATCTTGTACGCCGGCTCTCCAGAAGCGTTTATGGCTTGCTGGCGATTTGAGTTTTCATTGAAATGCATGGCAGCTAGGTATAGTCTGAAAGGAAAATTTCAATAAGCACAAGCAATATATTTGTAGTTGATCTGAGGTTATCTAATGCAACATAATGAGTTATTTGACAAATCAGGAGTCCATAATTAGTCATTTGTACACAATATAAAATACCTGCAAAGCATTCCTATGTACGAAAAAACCACGTTTTTTGGGGCAAAACGTAAAATCACACTGTGATAGGACTCCAATGAAGACGTTTGATGGTGTGGACTCAATTTGGCGACATCTTTGATGATCCTTGTGTTTAGCAAAACCTTCTCGAGCTGGTGGGCCGGTTTTGAGTCTAAAGTAAAAAAGAAATTGCATTCAGATATTTCATTAGAGTATATTACAGTAGATTAGAATTATTCAAGCAAGTATACATTTGTAAATCACACCAATCTAGAATGAGGACATAAATAAATATTTTGAGTATATATTCATGATGAAAGACAGACAGACATACCAGGTTTAACCCACTTGCTACTATCTCTTGATACACGGTCAGCATGAAGACAACGCGGATAGAGTGGTTCTTCGTCGTGTTCATGTACATTCATCATGTGATTGAGACATGACTTCCACCTAGCAACCCTCTCATCGGCAGACTTCGACGTGGCAGCTGTCCAGTAGAGGTGGTTTGAAATGTGCAGGCGCCACTTTTTTATGACCTTGCAGTCTTTCGCCTGTGCAATTTTGTCAAGCTTCTTAGACAGACCTTGAATTACATAACATAACATAACATTACATAACAGTCGTATGACATACATGACATACAGATAGACAGTACTGCTACATCTACATTTTTTGACATACCAGATTTGCAATTACAGTACTGGTTGGGTGGGTGGGGGGGGGGGGGGGGGGGGTTGGTAGGAGGGGTGGAATTGAATGTGGGATGCCTTTCGACATACCTTTGGCCACGTGCCACACATCGTAGAAGTGTTTGATGTTGTGATCTCTCAGGTACTTTTGGATCTGCGGGTGACGGTCTGTGACAATACAGTCCAAGGTCACGGATTTGGCGTCCAGAAGAGCGAGGCTTCTCCTCAAGCCCTCCAGTTCCATATGGTAGCTGCCTCCCACCTCATTGCTCTGGAACAAGGAAGGGAATAGCCTTTTCAAAATTCCACAATTAACATTTCCTAACCCCCGCTCACACACACAGCCAGCCAGACCACTTCACACCCCGCTCACACACACAGCCAGCCAGACCACTTCACACCTACAGCGATTCAAGATTCAAGACCGAGAGCTTTGTGTTCGTTTGAGCACAATGAAGGGTGCAGTGTCTCTTCAGACTTGTTAATTACCTGAATTAGTTGGACGTCTATGACATGATTGGTGGCGAGTTCCATCACAGAGTAACTTCCGTACTTAGCACTGTGGCCTGTTGAAAATAATAATAACAATTTCAATCAATGTAGTGCAATATTAAAAATGTATTCATAAAGTAGGAATTTGTCATTGGGGAGCTTTTTCTAACCTGGACTATCGGCTCGCATGTCACCGCCGATTATCACGCTTTCTTTCTCGCTTAATCTGGCGAGGGTAACGTCTTGGTCCTTGGTCCACAAACTTAGAACAGCAGGTTCCAAGAACTTCTTGGCGTGTTCCCGAAACGCTCTGTACTTTATTGTGGAGACGTGTAACGCATTTAGGACCTAAAAGAATAAATGAATAACGCTTTGTTAATATGCACGTGTGAATCACAAACAAAAACATAATGTATATCTGACTTGTCAATCAAATCAATCAAATCAAATACCTTCTCCATTTGGGTGAAAGATGAGCCAGTGAAAAATACTGCTGCAGAAAGCTGAATATTTCCAGCTGGTGTGATGCCGATGAGAGGCTGACTCGCCCATTTACGGCTGTATTTACAACCGGGGCAAACTTGGGAGACAGCCAAGAAGGTCCCTCGCGTAGTTTTGGTGATATGACATTGAGCATTGCACACCGGACACTGTTGAAATAATTCCAGTAGACTGTCTTCGTAAACGATGTATTTCTGGACCTCATAGATTGGTTTTGACGGTTCCCTGCTCGAGAAAAACACAAATAAATAACACGGCACAACTATATAGCTTTTGTATTTTTACGGGCCATGGAGATGTTTGTAACAACTAACTTACGCTAGAATCGAGGGCTCGCTAATCAAAGAGTCAATGTTGAAAGTGGAATCCTGCGGCGGCTCTGGAACATCGATCGAGCTGTCGGTCACTCCATCGTCATCGTCATCAGACTCCAGTCGTGGTCTTTTACTGGGTCTAAACCCCTTCACAGGTGTTGACGTGGATGGTCCCTGTTGATTAGACCAGTATCCAGTATTTTGTGTCCCCACCGAGACCGACATGACTTTCGCCTGAACACCTATTTACAAAACATAGTTTAGTCAAACAAGGGATTTATTGATAACTTTGCTCACTCACTCACTCACTCACTCACACACTCACACATTGTGACCTGCTCTGGCGTAACGCCAACATGGGTCACCACACTAGAGCTAAATTTGATTTGCAAATACAGTACTGTTTGTGATACTGAAGGAGTCAAGAAAAGGGAGTATATACATTTGACTGTATATACTGTATATATACTGTATATTGACAACCATACTGGGTAATTTACATTGGAGGTGGGGGGGGGGGGGGGACACTATACAAACAATCCACATTCCTTTACAGCTTTGGGTGAAAGCGGTGGGTGAAGGGGGCCAATCTAAACAATTCTGGGTCACATTATTACACATTATTACATTACATCACACTGAGTTACAAACCTACCTTGACTCTTGACATGCGAACGAAGTGTTTTCATAGAAAGCTGTGTACCAACAGAACGAATCTTTGGGTTGTCTGTCTGGCAACTGAAGTCCCTTGAAGCAGGAGAAAGGCGTACATTGCCGCTGGAACTTGTGGTGGCCTAAGAGTTACCAAATCGTAAATCAATTACAATATAATACAAGCCACTAAATATAACGTTACCTTGTTTACCTCTCACTAGTTGTGTTCTTTTATTTAGAAGTTATGACTAGCTTGCTTCAATAGTTTTCTATAACGTTACTTTATAAAGAGCAGCAGTTACTATAACGTTAGATGGTATTTATGATAACATATCTCACACGACATATCTACTTACTATTTCTTGTGTCGGGTCGCGTATTGAAGGCACAGCTCTTTTGGTTAGCACCAACATGGAGACCACTCCAGCATCAAAAATACCTTGATTGGTGACGTCGTCGGCGGAGAAATGTGCAGTACAAACCCGAGTATTAGACGTTGCAACGGAACTTGGAGGGTCACCAAAAAGGAACTTGTTCCATTGTTGGCGAAGTTCGGCATCAACGGGGAAACTGTGCAAAGACTTCTCGGTAGCTCTACAACCAGGAACATTACATCTGCGGGGTTTGCTGCTCATCGTGAAATTGAGGCGAGTGACGGCAATTTCTGTTTCCAGGTTGTATCGGCTCCAGGTACCAAGAATGGAGGCGGGCATTAGGTAAAACCACACAGCCAATCACATCACCTTGCGCTATAAACAGCGCCCTGTGACGTTGCCCAGCTCGTCAAATCAACATGACCTGATTTACAAGAGGCAAACAGGGGATGGGCTGTAGCTGAGGAATTCGTCAATATAGTATTTAGGCCCAAAAACACATTGATACGAACTCCTATTACTATAATACAATGCTAGAGACTGAAAAATGACATTTATAACGCATAGCCCCTTTAATATAAGAAAAATATGCTGCAAGATATAAAAATATTTTTTTGATGTTCTACTCAAAACTGTACTCCTGAATTATTTTATCCTTCAGGGCCTTTTTTAAATCTCCCCTGAGAGGTACACAACTTCAACCTGTCACTAAGGCTATTCCACCATTTAACTCCCAAAATTGAAACACATCTAGCTTTTACATTAGTTCTTACCTTTTTACATGTTAAGAATACACAACCCTTATACTTTTCCTTCATGTGACAACCGTTACACATGTATACGTGGCGGCACGGTGGTGTAGTGGTTAACACTGTCGCCTCACAGCAAGAAGGTCCAGGGTTCGATTCCCTCTTGGGGGCCAGAGGTTTCAGCGTTGCCAGGTACCCAGGTGGGGTATCTCCCAGGCCTTTCTGTGTGGAGTTTGCATGTTCTCCTGCACGTTCTCCCCGTGCTCGCAAGGGTCAAGCCCCCAACCTACTGTAAGAGAAACCCAATTGGAAACAATGCACAAACAGATCACTAACGCTGTCGCGTCCCTGACGAAGACGGGCAGGAGCACTTGGATTGGTCCTCGGGGCGCGGCACTCGCCGACACCCTATCTGCTCCCGGCTGGCCTTGGGGGAAGGACGACGGGATGGGTCAAGTGCAGAGACTCAATTCGTTTGCATGCCAAATAAAGACTTCTGTAAAGTCCTGCATTATTATTATTATTATTATTATTATTATTATTATTATTATTATTATTATTATTATTATTATTATTATTATTATTATTATTATTATTATTATTATTATTATTATTATTATTATTATTATTATTATTATTATTATTATTATTATTATTATTATTATTATTATTATTATTATTATTATTATTATGTATACTGACACCTGTAACTGTTACTAAACTAGCACCTGTAACTGTTACTAAACTAGCACCTGTAACTGTTACTAAACTAACACCTGTAACTGTTACTAAACTAACACCTGTAACTGTTACAAAACTAGCACCTGTAACTGTTACTAAACTAACACCTGTAACTGTTACTAAACTAGCACCTGTAACTGTTACTAAACTAGCACCTGTAACTGTTACTAAACTAACACCTGTAACTGTTACTAAACTAACACCTGTAACTGTTACTAACTAACACCTGTAACTGTTACTAAACTAGCACCTGTAACTGTTACTAAACTAACACCTGTAACTGTTACTAAACTAACACCTGTAACTGTTACTAAACTAGCACCTGTAACTGTTACTAAACGAACACCTGTAACTGTTACTAAACTAACACCTGTAACTGTTACTAAACGAACACCTGTAACTGTTACTAAACTAACACCTGTAACTGTTACTAAAACTAGCACCTGTAACTGTTACTAAACTAACACCTGTAACTGTTACTAAACTAACACCTGTAACTGTTACTAAACTAGCACCTGTAACTATTACTAAACTAGCACCTGTAACTGTTACTAAACTAGCACCTGTAACTGTTACTAAACTAGCACCTGTAACTGTTACTAAACTAGGTCTGTAACTGTTACTAAACTAACACCTGTACCTGTTACTAAACTAGCACCTGTAACTGTTACTAAACTAGCACCTGTACCTGTTACTAAACTAGCACCTGTAACTGTTACTAACTAGCACCTGTAACTGTTACTAAACTAGCACCTGTAACTGTTACTAAACTAACACCTGTAACTGTTACTAAACTAACACCTGTAACTGTTACTAAACTAACACCTGTAACTGTTACTAAACTAGCACCTGTAACTCACCTGTAACTGTTACTAAACTAACACCTGTAACTGTTACTAAACTAACACCTGTAACTGTTACTAAACTAACACCTGTAACTGTTACTAAACTAACACCTGTAACTGTTACTAAACTAGCACCTGTAACTGTTACTAAACTAGCACATGTAACTGTTACTAAACTAGCACCTGTAACTGTTACTAAACTAACACCTGTAACTGTTACTAAACTAACACCTGTAACTGTTACTAAACTAGCACATATAGACTGTTACTAAAACTAGCACCTGTAACTGTTACTAAACTAACACCTGTAACTGTTACTAAACTAGCACCTGTAACTGTTACTAAACTAACACCTGTAACTGTTACTAGACTTACACCTGTAACTGTTACTAAACTAGCACCTGTAACTGTTACTAAACTAGCACCTGTAACTGTTACTAAACTAGCACCTGTAACTGTTACTAAACTAGCACCTGTAACTGTTATTAAACTAGCACCTGTAACTGTTACTAAACTAGCACATGTAACTGTTACTAAACTAGCACCTGTAACTGGTTACTAAACTAGCACCTGTAACTGTTACTAAACTAGCACCTGTAACTGTTACTAAACTAGCACCTGTAACTGTTACTAAACTAGCACATGTAACTGTTACTAAACTAGCACCTGTAACTGTTACTAAACTAACACCTGTAACTGTTACTAAACTAGCACCTGTAACTGTTACTAAACTAACACCTGTAACTGTTACTAAACTAGCACCTGTAACTGTTACTAAACTAGCACCTGTAACTGTTACTAAACTAGCACCTGTAACTGTTACTAAACTAGCACCTGTAACTGTTACTAAACTAGCACCTGTAACTGTTACTAAACTAACACCTGTAACTGTTACTAAACTAGCACCTGTAACTGTTACTAAACTAGCACCTGTAACTGTTACTAAACTAGCACCTGTAACTGTTACTAAACTAGCACCTGTAATCTGTTACTAAACTAACACCTGTAACTGTTACTAAACTAGCACCTTCACCTGCCTGCCTGCTTTTTCTGTTTTGTTTTTACTCTGTTTGTCTCACCATGTTCGTTTTAAATCTTGTTTCTGTTTTAACTGTATTCATTTCACTCCCTGCTCCCTGTCCCTCAACAGGCTGGGCGTTCTGCCAGGTCGCCATTGTAAATAACAATTTTGTTCGTAATGACTTACTGGTAACTTACCCAGGGCTTTAGAATCGGTTCGGGAATCGCTCGGCGCGGCAGGATCAGGGTTCCGGTTACGACCCAAGATGAACTCCACCCCTCGGTCGGATTCCCGACACAGAGGCGGTTATTGTGTCTCGTCCGGGAGGATTTTTTATCTCCTCGATGATCGAGGTCCCGTTTCAGCGCCCCACCCATTGTCCCCGCGTCCCTTTGTCCGTCCTCGAGTCCAAGATGTCCGACGGGTGTCACGTTGGACGCGTTCTGAGCGAGACGGGGGTCGACTCTTTGTCTATAGCGCCCAGGGGGTATGGCCGGTGAATGCTGTAACACTTGTGTGTTTAATCCTCGTGTGCCACAGATACCATTCTTCGCGCTGTCGGGGTTACATGGGCGTGGGGCACACTGGCTCTTCTGGATAATCAACCCACTTTGTGTTTATCTGTGTAGGACCTGTGTGTTACAACGCAGAGAGAGAGGAGAGAAAGAGGAAGAGAGAGGAGAGAAGAGAGGAGAGAGAGAGAGAGGAGAGAGGAGAGAGAGGAGAGGAGAGAGAGAGAGAGAGGGAGAGAGAGAGAGAGAGAGAGAGAGGAGAGAGAGAGAGAGAGAGAAGTGGGCCACTTATCTCTCTCTGACATACACAGCCACACTCTGTGGATATTTTCAGACTACAGACAAAGGTGGCCTAAATCGGATGTGATCATTGTGTGATCTGTTTGTTTTCACAAATCACATGGAATCTGATCTTTTCAATTCTGATTTGGGCCGAAAATAGGAAAATATGTGATCGTAAATCAGATACATGCGACGTTCATGTGACTTTTACGTCAATCTAGATTGACAATGGTAACCGGTTATTTTTTTTACATCCATCTTCTTTATTGTTCTGTTTGAAATGGTTTAGAAAAGTATTTGTGTACCGACTACATTTATTTTTACTGGTTGCCAGATTCCTGTTTTTAAGTACCAGCTGAGAGGTAGGAACTGGAAAACATAATGGTTCCATAGCCTGGAGTCTTATGTAGTACAGGTCCGAAGTTTATAAAAATCACACGGAAAATGAATGTTTTACCAAAGGTTTTTGTAATGTGTGTACCAGTAGGAATTTTGCCATGATTATCCAAAATGGCCGTCCGCTCCCATTCCTCATCAAAACAATGGACTTCTTCATCTTCTTGTGTCACCTTCCCCCACTCTCAGCGCTTGTCTGGGATGGCATTTCGGAGCAGACGCTCCTTGGCTACAACGGCGGTCAATCATTTTCGACATCAGCGGTGGACTGGTCAGTTCAGGACAGCTCGCAAACCGGATGTGGTCACTTGTCCGAACGGCTTGTCAAATGACGCTCGCGGATGTTTCGTCTTGTAACTCAAGAATGGAATCACGCAATAGGTTGAGTCGGGTGACGATCGTATCGGTTGATCGGCGGAAAACACAGAGCCCAGAGTCGACAGACGAGGGCTTTATAAATTTGTTCCTTACGTTTGACACATTCGCACGCCGACAGGCCGAGGCGACCGTGCAAGGTGCCAACCGGTTCATCAGCAGCGAGGCTTAAAAGTATCATGCTCAAGGACCC
>NW_028170748.1:0-20000 GCF_963971535.1 Notolepis coatsorum | reverse complement strand
AGAGGAGAGGAGAGGAGAGGAGAGAAGAGAGGAGAGGAGAGGAGAGGAGAGGAGAGGAGGGGAGAGGACAGGAGAGGAGAGGAGAGGAGAGGAGAGGAGTGGAGAGGAGAGGAGAGGAGAGGAGGGGAGGGGAGGGGAGAGGAGAGGAGAGGAGAGGAGAGGAGAGGAGAGGAGAGGAGAGGAGAGGAGAGGGAGAGGGGAGGGAGGAGAGAGGAGAGGAGTCAACTGATTGTCAGTCAGATGGCATGGTAGACTGTAAACCTTGGCCCCGGCCTAGCGCTCTTCAATTATTCACAAGATAGAGACAGAGTGAGAAAGAATGGGGGAGCGTTGGGATGGGTGTCAATGTATGTGTGTGTGTGTGTGTGTGTGTGTGTGTGTGTGTGTGTGTGTGTGTGTGTGTGTGTGCATGTGCGTGTGCGTGAGTTTAGGGTGGGCTACGTGGGCTGTGTGTGTAAGAGAGAGAGAGAGTGCGAGAGGAAGCGAGAGATGGGAGAGACACAATGGCTAACAGAGAGAGAGAGAGAGAGAGAGAGAGAGAGAGAGAGAGAGAGAGAGAGAGAGAGAAGGAAGATAAGAGAAGAACTGAGAGAGCATTTCAAACGCTGAGCAACTTACCTACAAAGATACACTAAACCTACTAACCTTAATCTAGATAGTAGCACCTGCCACACACACACACACAAACACACACATTACATACACAAGTATGCATGTACGAACATGCACACACACACACACACACACACACACACGCACACACGCAAGCACACACACACACACTCACACACACACACACACACACACACACACACACACACACAGACAGCAACATATGGGTCAGATCTAATCGCTGTAATTTCATTTCCTCTCTCATCAGCAGCGTGTCTGATAGAGTCCCATCTGTAGCCGCCGCAGCCGCTGGAAGGGGAGAACATGACGGACAGAGGCGGCTCTTGTGACAAGCAGCCCGCCGCGCAGATCTGATAAATGAGGAGCTCCGTTTAGCAGAGAAACACGCTTTCAGCGTCGCGGCGTCTCGAGGATTTCACGAAAGTAAAACGGTGGGAAAGGAAGAAATTAACTTTGTTGATTAGCGGCGAGATGGAGAGAGAGGGAAACGGCTCCGCGCCGCCTGGGAAATCTGAGAGGAGCGTGGGGGTGGGGGGGGGGGGGGGGGTGGGGCTGTGGTGGCCCGCACACGCTCAGATACATACATCACCACGGCGATGAGGCAGAAAGAGAAAGAAAGAAGGGGGGGGGGGGAGGGGGGGGGGGGGGGGTAGAGAGAAAAAAGATACGTGAGACCCATCAAGTCCTCCGAGAAACACCCTCTTCTCAGCTCTCATCCTCCTCTCCCTTTCACACATAGACAAGGCTCACACAGGCACACGCACACACGGGTACACGCACGCAGAGACACACACACACACACACACACGCGCACACATGCAGGTGTGTGCAAACACACGCACGCACACACACAGGGGGACACACACGCGCGTTATCAAAAAGATCCACCCTTCTCAGCTGTTCCCAGTTAAATGACAGATGTGTGACAGCGCCGGCGTCAGAGTGTAATATCTGAGGCGGAGGAGAGGGGAGACGCTGGGCCCATATGGCGCTCCGTGGGGTGGGGTTGAAATGTAAACACAACAAAGGATTGTGGGAGCTGGTTAATTTTCAGCTGTCATCTCCTGGCTCTTTGGTGCTGCTGGTCTGTAGGTAAGCTGGGCTCTCTTTCGGTCTGTGAAGCCATGCTGTTCTGTTGTGCACGTGTGTGTGAGAGAGAGAGAGAGAGAGAGAGAGAGAGAGAGAGAGAGAGAGAGAGAGAGAGAGAGAGAGAGAGAGAGAGAGAGAGAGAGAGAGAGAGAGATAATGGTCAACTGTGCATTTATATAACAGCTTTTATCATGTTTCAAGTTTCAAGTTTCTTTAATAGTTGTCATACAGAAGTACAGAATACTTTTATACAAAATGCTTCTTACTGTTACGCTCCAGAGACTGTGCAAGACAAGATAAGTATGAAATAAAATAACATAGTATAGCATGTAAATTAGAAGTAAAAAAAAAAAAAAAATGAAAGCGTTTTACAATTTGTTCCTCACATTTGACCCGTTCACTCACACTTTCACACACTGACGGCGGAGGAGGCGACCTGCTCATCGGGAGCAGTTAGGGGTGTCACTTCGACACGATGCCCGGGAGGAGCGGGAATCGAACCGGGAACCTCCGGATTACCAAACGACCAGCTCTACCTCCCGAGCCACTGTTGCCCCACGAGAGAGAGAGATTTATCTATATGCATTGTATGTTAAATAGTTTTTCATATTGTAACGACCATGGTTGCATAGACTCACTAGCTCTTGGCTAAGGGGTCGGACCCCTGACTGGTTAGACTCACTAGCGCCTGGTTAGACTCACTAGCCGCTGGCTAACGGCTCGGACCCTTTAGTCCACTGGTTAGACTCACTAGCGCCTGGTTAGACTCACTAGCCTCTGGCTAACGGCTCAGACCCTTTAGTCCACTGGTTAGACTCACTAGCGCCTGGTTAGACTCACTAGCCGCTGGCTAACGGCTCGGACCCTTTAGTCCACTGTTTAGACTCACTAGCGCCTGGTTAAACTCACTAGCCTCTGGTTAGACTCACTAGCGCCTGGTTAAACTCACTAGCCTCTGGTTAGACTCACTAGCGCCTGGTTAAACTCACTAGCCTCTGGTTAGATTCACTAGCGCCTGGTTAAACTCACTAGCCTCTGGTTAGACTCACTAGCGCCTGGTTAAACTCACTAGCCTCTGGTTAGACTCACTAGCGCCTGGTTAAACTCACTAGCCTCTGGTTAGACTCACTAGCGCCTGGTTAAACTCACTAGCCTCTGGTTAGACTCACTAGCGCCTGGTTAAACTCACTAGCCTCTGGTTAGACTCACTAGCCTCTGGTTAGACTCACTAGCCGCTGGCTAACGGCTCGGACCCTTTAGTCCACTGGTTAAACTCACTAGCCTCTGGTTAGACTCACTAGCCTCTGGTTAGACTCACTAGCGCCTGGTTAATAGCTCGGACCCTTTAGTTGACTGGTTAGCGTTGTCGCTGTGATCTGGACGACCTGGGTTCGATTCCTGGAAGCATCTATTCGAATACCAACCGTTTTGTGCGTTTTGTGAATCTGATTGGCCACTGACGTTTCTGGTCATGTGACATGTGCGCCCAATCGCGTGACACGCCCATTTCCGCCTCGACCAGCAGCAAACAACCTAACGCCTTTAAGCTTAGGCGACTCTTTCGAAGTTGGTTAAGGTTAGAGTTTGGAATCAGGGCTGGCGTTCTATCGCCCTGCTCTAAGACAAACTCGAACCTTAACCAACTTCGAAAGAGTGCCTAAGCTTAACCGGTGTAGAAACAGGCGTCACGCGATTGGTGCACATGTCACATGACCAGAAACGTCAGTGGCCAATCAGATTTGCAAAACGCACAAAACGGTTGGTATTCGAATAGACGCTTCCTGGATATGCTACAATATCCTTGTTCTATGAAAAACAAAGGTAAAAATGCACGTACATATGTATATATATATATAAATAGAAGAGAATAGAATAGAAATACTTTTATTATCCCGAGGGAAATTTGACACTACAAATCACTCACAACATTAACATTTAGACAGAACAAAGTCACAAATAAGAATAATATACACTATGCAGCACTAACAACTACACGCAAACTCAAGGACAGCATGAAGACAAAATATTGTGTGGTTTGAACAGTGATGGGAATAACGGCGTTATAAATAACGGCGTTACTAACGGCGTTAGTTTTTTCAGTAACGATTACTCTTCCAATCTTAATAACGCTGTTACCGTTACTGCCAAAAAATGCGGCGCGTTACTATGATTGAAGCAATTTTTTTCATCAGACAGATCTCTGCGCCGAGAGGCATACTGTTCTTCCTTGGTTTAGTGGGCACCGCGCGATTGGCTGAGGTTGAGTAAAAATGTCATGGTAAGCCAATCAGAGGTAGAGAGGTGGGCGGGTGTTCGAAAGCATCTGAGTCTGACACCCAGCGACAACACGAGCAAGTTCAGTCAACGTGAGACCGCGGGTCTGTGTACGTTTTGATAGTTTGTTTGGCGAGCCCAAATAATCCAAAACGAATCCAACGAACAACACAAGCGAGCAATCAATGACAGACCGCGGGTCCATGAGCGTTTTTTGTTCACTCTTGTGTTAGTTGTGTTGCAGCGCAGGGCAGGGCACTGCAGTAGTGGAGGCTCTACTCTGCTGACATAGTACTGCACTTCCTGGTTTAATAGCACAGTCTTCAGGTGCTCAGAGATGTATATGTCTGTATGTCATGCATGTCTTAAATGTCATGATTAGATTTGTTTAGATGATTAGATTAGATTCTTATATCTGTATGTTGTGTATTTCATAAAAGTTTGCTCACTTCTTTTGCTTTTCCAATTGAATGAATCAAATACAGCATCCGTCACAGTCTCTCTGTGTGCTGGGATGTTGTTCTGTGTTGTTCTGTGGAGAACCCTGCAGCAGGTGGAACCCAGGTGGAGCCCATCTGGAAGACACAACAACAACAGCAGCAGGTTGAGGAGGTTTGAGGAGGTTTCTTCATGCAGCCTTCAGGGGGAAACGCTCCAGAGACTGTAGAGGAGTACCGTGTGAGGAACAGACACAGTCAGTCAGTCAGTCAGTCAGTCAGTCGGTCGGTCGGTCGGTCGGTCGGTCGGTCGGTCGGTCGGTCGGTCGGTCGGTCGGTCGGTCGGTCGGTCGGTCGGTCATTGAGCTGGTTATTGAGTCTGCTGACAACTCAGTCCTTCCTTCATCACTTCCATGAGTCCATCCATCCATCCCTCCTCCGTCAATGCCTTCCTCTGTCCATCCGTCCCTCCATATATCTCTCCCTCCCTCTTTCTCTCCTTCTATCCACCATCCTTCTATTAATCCATCCATCCATCCATCCATCACCTGTGACTGATCTTTCTCCTTCTCTCTGAGTGTCCTGCTGGCTTCAGGGACCTGTACTGATCTGATGTCTCCTCCATTTAGTAACGCTTGGTGGACGATAGCTAGTGCCTGCACCTCCCCTTCCCTCCCTCCCCCTCCCCCTTCTCGATAGCCAGCCTCTACCATGGCACAGACAGAATCGAGAATCAAGAATCAAGAGGTTTATTTGTCACATACTGTACATACCAGGGCATACAGTGAAATGCGGGTGGTCCTGCCCGCATCGATTGTGCAATAATACAATAATAAAATAGACATAGAAAAAAATATATATAGGTAAGACACAGGATGTGCATGATAAAAAAGACATGCTAAGTTCCTGAGAAACTGGTTCCTATCTACACTACTATACAATATACAATTTACAATTGTCGGACAATTGTCCGTCATTTTTATACTTAATGCATCTAAACTATACTATACAATACCTCCTTCCTTTAAAGTGACTTTTCCATTATTTAAAGTGACATTTTGTTTAAAGTGATTTTTTTTTGTATCCTCTCTTTCTCAGATTTTTCTCTGTTTTTCTCCCCCGCCCAATTTTTGGTTGTTGTGCCAATATCCCCCCCCCTCCCCTACGTGGTTGTTGTGCGCATGTTCTCCCACTGGTCAGTACAAGGGAACCCTGAAGTCATCCGCACGCTTCCTCCGACACGTGCGGCGACAGCCAGTGACTCTTTTTTCACCTGGCAGCGACGAGGACTCTCATTGGTGAAGCGTAATGCGTGGGAGGTCACGCTGCCTTCACCACTTCCTGCCTCCGCTGAGCAAGCGCCCAGACCTGACCTGTAGGCGTCGCTGTCCACAACGCCAGATTCCCACCCATGACTTGCCCTCCCCCCTAACCCAGCCAAACGGGTTAGTATAGCGATCAGCCCAAGCCTCAAGCAATGTTGACTCCGGGAGGCGAGACCGCAGCCTCTTGCATTGGTGACGAGCGCAATCTCCGCTACGCCACCTGACCGCCTTAAAGTGATTGTTTAAAGCGGTTGCCGCATGAGTGTTGTGTGTGTGTGTCTGTGTGTGCTAATGTGTACTTGTGAGTGGAGAGTTCAGTGTTCAGTGTTCTGATGGCCTGAGGGAAGAAGCTGAGCCAGGGTCTCTATGTTCTTGCAGCGTGTGACCGTAGGCGCTTGCCTGACCGCAGCAGCTTGAACAGGCTGTTGTTGGGGTGGTGGGGGTCTTTCATTATTCTGCAGGCTCTGGATTTGCACCTCCTGTTGTATAAGTCCTGCAGGGGTGGTAGTTGGTAGTGCAATACTCGTAGTATGCTCTGCCGAGCGCACCACTCCTGTGCTGTGCTGTTTCCAAACCAGGCAGTGATGTTCCCAGTCAGAATGCTCTCTACATCCCCAGAATAGAAGGAGTGGAGTATCTTCCCCGATACTCTGAACTTCCTTAGCTGTCTCAGGTGGTAGAGGCGCTGTTTCGCCTTTTTCACCACATAATCTATGTCTATCAGAATCTATCGAGACAGCTTGAAGAAGCGGTAGCTCAGCAGTAGCAAAACACAAAGATCTTAGTATTGTCATGTGACTATCTTTTTAAGATGTTTTCATGTAAATATCTGTATCTGCATGTGTGTTGTCCCAGTAACTGCAAGGACCATGATGGAAACAAGTCCTTTGGACTTCATCATGTTATCCTTGACACTAAATGCAAGTTGTTTTTTATGACTTTTGTCAAATAAACTAAAACTTAAATTAGTACTTGTTATGAACTCGAATGTCATTTAAGTTTACGATTTTGACAAATGAAGCGCACAGCAGATTAGAGACTGTGGCTCAGAGTAGAGAGAGAGTACTTAGTCTAGTAATGAGAGCTGCCCATCAACCTGGACCACCTACAATTTGCATACCGCCCACGGAGGTCCACGGAGGACACCATAGCCCATGTGCTGCACACAGCAGCATCACACCTGGACAAGAGGCAGGGGAACTATGTGAGAATGCTGTTCATCGACTACAGCTCAGCATTCAATACCATAGTCCCCTCCAAACTCATAGCCAAGCTCAGGGACCTGGGCTTGAACTATGACCTCTGCCAGTGGGTCTTGGACTTCCTGACGGGCAGACCCCAGGTGGTGAGAGCAGGCAACTGCACCTCCTCATCCATCGCTCTCAACATAGGGGCCCCTCAGGGCTGTGTTCTGAGTCCCCTCCTCTACTCCCTGTACACACATGACTGCGTGGCACAGCGGAACAACAACACAATCATCAAATTTGCTGACGACACAGTAGTGGTGGGCCTGATCTCTGCAAACGACGAGAGGGCCTACCTGGAAGAGGTCAAGGTCCTGGCGGGATGGTGTCAAGAGAACTGCCTCTCCCTGAACGTCAGCAAAACAAAGGAGATGATTGTGGACTTTAGGAGGTCGGGGGTCAGGGACTACAGCCCCCTCAGCATCGACGGGGCACCGGTTGAGAGAGTGAACAGTTTTACGTACCTCGGAGTCCACATATCCGAGGACTTAACATGGACCACACACATTGACAGTGTAGTGAAGAAGGCACGACAACGCCTCTACTTCCTTAGGCGCTTAAGGAAGTTCAACGTGAGTCAGAAGATCCTCAAGAACTTCTACTCATGCACATTAGAGAGCATCCTGACTGGCAATATCACCTCCTGGTTTGGGAATAGCACTGCACAAGACCGTAGCAGACTACAGAGAGTGGCCCGTTCAGCCGAACGCACAATTGGAGGGGGGCTTCCCACTCTCCAAGGCATTTACAACAAGCGGGCAAGGCGAAGAGAATAATCAAAGACTCCAGCCACCCAAACAACTGCCTCTTTGAACTGCTGCGGTCAGGCAAGCGATACCGGAGTCTCATGGCAAGCACAGAGAGACTCAGAAGGAGCTTCTATCCCCAGGCCATCAGGATGCTCAATGAACAATGATTGCTCAATGAACAAGGCTTGAACAATGAACAATCGTAACAACCATTTTACCCACTTTAGAACACCTAAACACACTTTATATTTATTGGCAAAGAATTTGCACTACAACCCATACCTCATTACACCTTACTGTAAATTGTACCTAAATTGTACCTCATCCCATTTCTGCATTGTACTGTACTAATAGTATATAGTATATTGTATTGTAACTCAGTTACTTTTCTACTCTGCATTGTACATTGTATATTATGTATATATTGAACACTTTTTGTCTACGTACTTGACTTCTATTTTATACTTACTATACTTTTTATACTTATCTATTTTTATCTAGCACAATCTCTGGAGCACAACAGAAAGAAGCATTTTATATACAAGTATTCTGTACTTCTGTATGACAACTAATAAAGAAACTTGAAACTTGTATCAGGGTGAGAGGAGGTCTAGTGATGAGAGCTGTGTTTGTATCAGGGTGAGAGGATGTCTAGTAATGAGAGCTGTGTTTGTATCAGGGTGAGAGGAGGTCTAGTGATGAGAGCTGTGTTTGTATCAGGGTGAGAGGATGTCTAGTAATGAGAGCTGTGTTTGTATCAGGGTGAGAGGAGGTCTAGTGATGAGAGCTGTGTTTGTATCAGGGTGAGAGGAAATCTAGTGATGAGAACACTCGCCTGCAATCACAATCATTGTTAGTTCCACTCCCCGCCGCGTTGTTTGCTTTGGACTATCGACGATACGAAATGTAAATACTTATACAATATGTAAATATACGACTTATGGCTATAACATAACATACATTATGCACCTTCCTTCGTGTGGTCGATTAGTACCCTATTTGCGTTTTCTGACGAGACCGTGTTGGTTCGTGGCGTCCGTGAGCGAGACTGTGTTATGTTTTCAAAACACCTGTCCTACCTGTCATCACACTTGTGTATATAAAGAATGTGAACATTATACACACAGTAAACCTCGTCTTCCTTTCAGGTTTATCAAAGACGAAACACGTCCTGGGGGGGGGGGGGGGGGGGTTATCGGTATGTCATCGCTCTTTGTGGGGCGAGAGAGCTCTGCTATAAGCGAGAGGCGCTGAATTGGTATAATTACATGGTTTTAAAATGCGGGATTTAAATGTGCTTATTAATTCTATTCTGCTCATTTCAAATGACCGACTGCACTTAATTAAATCAGATTGATTAGACCTTTCCACACTTTCCCCCTCACAGCCAGGTAATTATGACGAACGGGCCACTTGACACCAACTCTACATGAAGGGACTTGGCTTTCTTTCTCTTCTCTGGGTTCTCTAACTTACGGTGTGGTGTTAGGAGAGAGAGAGAGAGAGGGGGGGGGGGGGGGGGGGGGGTATTATTGGAATAATACAATTTGGTATCCTTAGCTATAAACTGTGGTATTAGTTTAGTTTAATTATCATCATACAGCACATAAGTTTGGCATCCAACCAGAGTGTAAATGTAACAGTAAAGTACAACAGCAATATACAATGTACAGGTGATTGAACTGGGTATAAAATATCTAGATTAGTACTACTGAGTAATAGCGCTAATCAGATGCATGTACAGTGTTGTAGTATTTTAATATGTACAGTGATACAGGTATAAAGACACTATGGTAGTAAGTCATACTGGCCAGCAGCGTAAGTAAGGGATATGTACAGATAGAGATACTAGTATTAGTATCTACAGATATGTAAAAAAGGATTTCATGCAAGTATGTTGTCAGAGCCTTCCTAGAACCCTGAACGCTAATAAAAACACGTTTAGGTTGTCGATTCGGGGGAAGATTGTACGTGAAATATTGAGAAGACGTGGCTCCGTTCCGCCTCCCGGACACCTATATGCCAGTTATTCCATCTCACCCCAGGTCCTGGTTTTGTCCACCGACCGTGGAAAAGTATAGAATTGAACCTTGAATAAAGAATGTCTCTAACGCAGGCAGACTCTACCCTAATATAAAGTGAACGCCGGCGCGCACGCAGAATATAAATCTGTAACTTAAAATGCAATTCACGTAAATTAATGAATATATTTATTTATTTATTTCATTTCAATCGCCGACAGTCGGCGGCGGCGAGGTGAGGAAGAATAAAGACATTTTTAATTAAGAAACAATCATTAAAAACAATATGCAAGCAAACTGAAATGTCACATTTAAAAAGCGTCACCCCCTGCGGCTCCGGAGTTCATATCCGAGCGGGTTCCTGCTGCTAACTAGTGTGTTTCTGGGCTCTGATTGCAATTTGGAGAGGAATTGTTATCTCGCCAGGGTGCGTGGGAGATGGGAGGTCACGTCCCACTGCCAAGGGCTCTCATCATTACGAAGCTCTTTCTCTCTCCCTCTCTCTCTCTCTCCCTCTCTCTCTCTCTGTATCTCTCTCCCTCTCTCTCTCTCTCCTCTCTCTCTCTCTGTATCTCTCTCTCTCTCTCTCTCTCTATCCCTCTCTCTCTCTCCCCCCCTATCTCTCTCTCTGTATCTCTCTCTCTCTCTCTCTCTGTATCTCTCTCTCTCTGTATCTCTCTCTCTCTCTCTCTCTCTCTCTCTCTCTATCCCTCTCTCTCTCTCTCTCTCCGTCTCTCTCTCCCGCTCTCTCTATTTCCATCCCTCTCTCTCTCTCTCTCTCTCTCCATCTCTCTCTCTCTCTCCCTATCTCTCTCTCTCCATCTCTCTCTCTCTCTATCCCTCTCTCTCTCTCTCCCGCTCTCTCTCTATCTCTCTCTCCGTCTCTCTCTCCCGCTCTCTCACGTTCCGTCTCTCTCTCTCTCTCTCTCTCTCTCTCTCTCTCTCTCTCTCTCTCTCTCTCTCTCTCTCTCTCTCTCTCTCTCTCTCTCTCTCTCTCTCTCTCTCTCTCTCTATCTCTCCGTCTCTCTCTCTCCCGCTCTCTCACTTTCCGTCTCCCTCTCTCTCCCTCCCTCTCTCTCTCTCTCTCTCTTCTCCTCTTTTCCCTTTGTCTCTCGCTCCTGTCGTGTCTGTGTTCTGTGACTCTACTGCAGCTCGTGGCGGTGTAGGCGTGGCTGGCAGGGGGCGTGGCTGGCAGGGCGTGGCTGGCAGGGCGTGGCTGGCAGGGCGTGGCTGGCAGGGCGTGGCTGGCAGGGCGTGGCTGGCACAGAGGCTGCCAGTTGTAGACATATTTTGAGTAGAGTGGACACAGAGTGGACATAGGCGTGTTAGTCACCGTGACTATGTGGAATAGAGTGGACACACGCCTCCCGACAGAGGCTCGGGAGGTAACGCAGTCGTCTGGTAATCCGGAGGAGGTTCCCGGTTCGATTCCTCCTCTCCTCCCGGGGGCAGCGTGTCGAAGTGTCCTTGAGCAAGACACTTAACCCCTAATTGCTCCCGATGAGCAGGTTGGCACCTTGCACGGTCGCCTCCGCCGTCGGTGTGCGACTGTGTGAGTGAATGGGTGAAATGTGATAAAAAGCTGTTATTTAAATACACCATTTACCGTTTATTACCATTTAGTCACTGTGTGACTTAGAAATATGTTGACTAGAGTGGACATAGAGTGGACATATTGGTCACTGTGACTTCTGTGTCGGCGAATCGATTAGTTGATCTAGGTAACCAACACAACTGAGTTTCCCCCTCACACTATGTCTCGTAGAGGGAGGATCGTTGAAGCAGTTTCCACTGTGATGATGATTTGGACCTTTGGACGATGAGGATGTAGTGGTCTATAGACGTGCTGCTGCTTCTACTCTTAAGCCTTTAGATCTATCGTTCTGCTCTCAGATGTATTACTGCTGAGCGCTATAACCCTCGCGTGACCCTCTCTTGTGAATAAACATAGTAGACAATAAACATAAACTCAAGAGGGTACAACTCTTACACAGCTGAGTAACAATGTTCATCAAACAGTGCTGAAACTTGGGTTTATATTAGTATAGTAAGAAGAGTGCATGGTCACGGTGGTATAAGACAGTATTAGTTTTTCTTCATTTCAGATATATACGATTGAAGAAGTGTGTCGGCGTGGTTTCGGCTGACTTCATCACGTCACCCGTCAAGGTTTCTTCTCCTCTCTCTCTCTCTCTCTCTCTCTCTCTCTCTCTCTCTCTCTCTCTCTCTCTCTCTCTCTCTCTCTCTCTCTCCCCTCGTCTCTCTCACCTGTAGCGCTTCTCTCCCCCGGTCCGACCTCTCTCTCTCTCTCTGGATCGACGATCACTGTGTAATCTTAGGCACCAATGACTCTTTTTAAAAGTGCCGTGGGCACTCCGTGATATTTCCCCTTAATTACCTCGCTGCGTTATCACCGTGAAGCACTTTCCACCTCTCTCACGCGCTAATCACGCTGCTCCGACGACCGTGACACATCCTTTCATCTGACGACACTTTGTGGAGAGAGAGAGAGAGAGAGAGAGAGAGAGAGAGAGAGAGAGAGAGAGAGAGAGAGAGAGAGCGAGCATACCAATGAATTATTTATTAAATCCAGACTATTGAAACTTAAAGAGTTAGCTGAAATACAGACTTTATTAGTTTTGTTTAGGGCTGTCCCCGGATTTGGATGGTCGACTATGATTGGCAAAAATTTGCCGTTAGTCGACTATTGGTTGACAAAAAAAAAAAAGTATATACAAAAAAAAAATGATTGTATAGATACATGTGTGTGTGTGTGTGTGTGTGTGTGTGTGTGTGTGTGTGTGTGTGTGTGTGTGTGTGTGTGTGTGTGTGTGTGTGTGTGTGTGTGTGTGTGTGTGTGTGTGTGTGTGTGTGTGTGTGTGTGTGTGTGTGTGTGTGTGTGTGTGTGTGTGTGTGTGTGTGTGTGTGTGTGTGTGTGTGTGTGTGTGCGTGTGTGTGTGTGTGTGTGCGTGCGTGCGTGCGTGCGTGCGTGCGTGCGTGCGTGCGTGCGTGCGTGCGTGCGTGCGTGCGTGCGTGCGTGCGTGCGTGCGTGTGTGTGTATAAATGAATGAAGCTAAAATATGTAGTTCGACTGATAGATACACAACATGTTTATGTAACAGTTTATTTATGTTGATTTAATTTGGTTGTGTTGATGTTTCCATTTTTGCAAAATGGGTACGTACATTCTGTTTGGTTTGGTGGACATTGCAATAAGTCTATCGGTGTGTTGTGTGTGTGTAGGGGGAGGTATATATAAGAATTTTTCTTCTTCCTGTTCCTTTCGGCCATGGGATTTGGTGGATCATATTAATATGTACTGTTGGACTGTAGTAATTCTATGTACGAATAAATAAATGATGATGATGATGATGATGATGATGATGATGATGATGATGATGATGATGATCTCTATCTTACTCTCTCTCTCTCTCTCTCTCTCTCTCTCTCTCTCTCTCTCTCTCTCTCTCTTCTCTCTCTCTCACCCTCTCTCTCCCTCTCTCTCTCTCTCTGGTCTTTCACACCTTTTATTCTGGTTGAATCAACGCCTGGATCATTTTAACCCCGTTGGGTTTGCTTTACTTGAGGGATGTCAGGAGACCCCAACCAGCTGCACTCTGCACCACCTTTCTCACTCTTCTTTCTTTCTTTATTTCGTTCTTTTTCTTCTTTCTTTCTTTCTTTCTTTCTTTCTTTCTTTCTTTCTTTCTTTCTTTCTTTCTTTCTTTCTTTCTTTCTTTCTTTCTTTCTTTCTTTCTTTCTTCGTTCGTTCGTTCGTTCGTTCGTTCGTTCGTTCGTTCTTTCTTTCTTTCTTTCTTTCTTTCTTTCTTTCTTTCTTTCTTTCTTTCTTTCTTTCTTTCGTTCGTTCGTTCGTTCGTTCGTTCGTTCGTTCGTTCGTTCGTTCTTTCTTTCTTTCTTTCTTTCTTTCTTTCTTTCTTTCTTTCTTTCGTTCCATCTTCCTCCCTTCCTTTGCGTGTGAGCAGGGGGCTAGAAGGTACTCGTTGAGTGTGTGAGCAGGGGGCTAGAAGGTACTCGTTGAGTGTGTGAGCAGGGGGCTAGAAGGTACTCGTTGAGTGTGTGAGCAGGGAGAATCAGTGAGTCTATATTGTCTACATTGAGGCAATATTAATGCCTTTCCATTAAACATAACCTGTCTCGACCTGTATTCACATGATGCGCTACTACTACGTAAGTGCACCCCCATCGAAGAACACACACACGCACACATGTGGAATTTGGCTCGCAATGAGTTATACTCATTCTACTATTTACTATCAGTTTTTTTTTATTTATTATTGTATGTTTAGATTTTCAACATTTAATCGCTTGTTTTGGCAACATGTAAATGTTATGTCATGACAATAAAGAGATTTGAGTTGAGTTGAATTGAATTGATAGAGAGACACACACACACACACACACACACACACACACACACACACACACACACACACACACACACACACACACGTTGATGCTGTTATATATATAGTTATTTTTCTTTGTATCCCTTTTCTACTTCCATGTATTCCAGTATTTTCTTCAATGTTCAGTTTTTCAATGTTTAATCCTTGGCTTTGGTGACATGCACATGTTACGTCATGACCAGGCACGTGCACACATAGAGTCCAAGGGGTGCTTGGGCACCTGCCTTTTTAAGCCTCATAAAAAAAGTGACTTTTTTTTTCTTTTTTTTTGTTGTTAGTGAAAGGGTTAACCGTCAGTAGTGTGATAGTGAAAGGTTAACCTTCTGTAGTGTGGTAGTGAAAGGGTTAACCTTATGTAGTGTGGTAGTGAAAGGTTAATCTTCTGTAGTGTGGTAGTGAAAGGGTTGACCTTCTGTAGTGTGGTAGTGAAAGGTTAATCTTCTGTAGTGTGGTAGTGAAAGGGTTGACCTTCTGTAGTGTGGTAGTGAAAGGGTTGACCTGCTGTAGTTTGGTAGTGAAAGGTTAACCGTCTGTAGTGTGATAGTAAAGGGTTAACCTTCTGTAGTGTGGTTGTGAAAGGGTTAACCTACTGTCGTATGACAGTGAAAGCGTTAACCTTCTGTTATGTCACAGTGAATGGGTTAACCTTCTGTATTGTCACAGTGAAAGGTTAACCTTCTGTAGTGTGGCAGTGAAAGGGTTAAGCTTCTGTATTGTCGCAGTGAAATGGTTAACCTTCTGTATTGTGGCAGTGAAAGGGTTAAGTATAGTATAAGTATAATTCATTTTAGATATCAATTTATCATTGATTTATCTTAAAGGTGTCATGCAGTGCTATTCCTAGCACTATTTGGGCAACTTTACACACTTCCTGTGAGTCTATGTAACACATGTGTAATTTTTATTCCAAAAATAATCATTGTTTTATATTTCTAATCTTGTACTCAAAACCAGCATTTTTCAGCCTCATGAAATCAGGCTATTATTGGCTTGGGCTCCACCCACACTTTGAGTGACAGCCACCCACCAAATAGCTCCGCCCATCTCCCCGTCATTCCATCCAGGTAGAGGTCTGAGGTCTTAGGTTTCAGGTTTTTATTTCGACACGCAAAAACATATACCGATTTTACTAACTAATACAACATGGCTGTACATTATGTTTGGGATCCAGAGAGCGACCCACAGTTTGATCCCGAAGAAGAAGAAGAAGGCGATTTGCTACAGCGAGGCTTACATTACATCGTTTCCGATTGGTAAGTTGATTAATTGCACTATTAGTTACTTACTGTTATATAATAGTTGTGTACTTCTGTCGCGCGCGGCCCGTCGAAAACACACACTCACTAACGTTAGATTGTACTGACACTAACCCCCAAACAACAGCGATCGAGGCTTACGTTACATCGTTTCCGATTGGTAAGTTGATTAATTGCACTATTAGTTACTTACTGTTATATAATAGTTGTGTACTTCTGTCGCGCGCGGCCCGTCGAAAACACACACTCACTAACGTTAGATTGTACTGACTGACACTAACTGTACTTGACGATTGAAATTGGGGGACCCTGATGTAAACAAGACGAAAGTCTTTCTCTGGCCTCCATCATAACAGTTGTTGGTATTGAGCAATACTGTAGCAATAGAAATATAGTATGTCATAAATATAGAGATGTAGCAGTACTGTCTATCTATATGTTACCATGACGATTGAAATTGGGGGACCCTGATGTAAACAAGACGAAAGTCTTTCTCTGGCCTCCATCATAACAGTTGTTGGTATTGAGCAATACTGTAGCAATAGAAATATAGTATGTCATAAATATAGAGATGTAGCAGTACTGTCTATCTATATGTTACCATGACGATTGAAATTGGGGGACCCTGATGTAAACAAGACGAAAGTCTTTCTCTGGCCTCCATCATAACAGTTGTTGGTATTGAGCAATACTGTAGCAATAGAAATATAGTATGTCATAAATATAGAGATGTAGCAGTACTGTCTATCTATATGTTACCATGACGATTGAAATTGGGGGACCCTGATGTAAACAAGACGAAAGTCTTTCTCTGGCCTCCATCATAACAGTTGTTGGTATTGAGCAATACTGTAGCAATAGAAATATAGTATGTCATAAATATAGAGATGTAGCAGTACTGTCTATCTAAATGTTACCATGACGATTGAAATTGGGGGACCCTGATGTAAACAAGACGAAAGTCTTTCTCTGGCCTCCATCATAACAGTTGTTGGTATTGAGCAATACTGTAGCAATAGAAATATAGTATGTCATAAATATAGAGATGTAGCAGTACTGTCTATCTATATGTTACCATGACGATTGAAATTGGGGGACCCTGATGTAAACAAGACGAAAGTCTTTCTCTGGCCTCCATCATAACAGTTGTTGGTATTGAGCAATACTGTAGCAATAGAAATATAGTATGTCATAAATATAGAGATGTAGCAGTACTGTCTATCTATATGTTACCATGACGATTGAAATTGGGGGACCCTGATGTAAACAAGACGAAAGTCTTTCTCTGGCCTCCATCATAACAGTTGTTGGTATTGAGCAATACTGTAGCAATAGAAATATAGTATGTCATAAATATAGAGATGTAGCAGTACTGTCTATCTAAATGTTACCATGACGATTGAAATTGGGGGACCCTGATGTAAACAAGACGAAAGTCTTTCTCTGGCCTCCATCATAACAGTTGTTGGTATTGAGCAATACTGTAGCAATAGAAATATAGTATGTCATAAATATAGAGATGTAGCAGTACTGTCTATCTATATGTTACCATGACGATTGAAATTGGGGGACCCTGATGTAAACAAGACGAAAGTCTTTCTCTGGCCTCCATTGATTGATAATTTCATTCACCCTCAAATCTACTAGGTGCACGTGCGGAAATTGTGAACGGATGCCAACAGAGACTGAGAATGTATGCTGCATGGAAGTTCCACAGGTAAAGTAGTAACACAAACTTGCATCTTGGTAGCACTGAAAACCATGCATATGGCTAACGATTTAATTTTCTATATATATAGGTCAGACGTCGAATTAACCAGGAACCAACTGGACTACTGTGCATGGTTGATCATCCGGGATTGGATCCAGTGTGCTTCAACCCCTATACCATCCAAATGGCAACTAATATCTACAAGGCAGATTTTGGCCGGATACCAGAAAGCGGAATCAATAAGTAAATAATATTTATTACAGATTTATATATTTTTTTACAGGTGTTTCTCCATCTTGCATCTCTCAGACTATACTAATCTTTCTTGCAAACACAATCTAATCCTTATTGCACATCACATATAATCAATGCTTGCTACTGTCCAATGACATGACATGACAAATGGTTATTTCCCAGCTTTTTTTTTTATTTTATTTGTGCATAAATATAATACTTGATTTTCTTCAGCCGTTTCAGATATATCGCGTACAGATGCTTTGTCGCGTGGTGCTTCGGCTACTTAGGCCGCAGAGTGAGAGTAGTAATCCCATCCTGTGTCGTGAGAGTAGTAATCCCATCCTGTGTCGTGGTTCGAATCCGCACAGAATTTCCGGATGTTGATGGTGTCTATACTGGCTTCAGACCGGTACAGGATTGAATCGTGACACATAGCCGGCAACCGCTTCTTCCATGGAAGGCCTGTCGAACTGTGCGCACAAAGGTTCTGGGATGGCAATCGCCTATACCACCTGGATATATTGTTGGGGGTCACGAAGGACGAAGTCAAAGAGTAGCGCCATCAGCTGGTTGACATAGTCTGTAAATGAGAAATTGTTATTTGTTTTGTCATGTTAAAAAGGTTATTATTTATTCAATTTATTGTATTCCACTGTAAGTGGAAATATTTTTCTATTTATATAGGTCATGTGTGTGCAATAATAAATGTTGATATTTTTACTTACTGAATGTCGCTGGGATTTTCCTTGGTTTTATTGTGTGTCCACCTTTTTTGGCCTTTGGAAAACTCATCTTGTACGCCGGCTCTCCAGAAGCGTTTATGGCTTGCTGGCGATTTGAGTTTTCATTGAAATGCATGGCAGCTAGGTATAGTCTGAAAGGAAAATTTCAATAAGCACAAGCAATATATTTGTAGTTGATCTGAGGTTATCTAATGCAACATAATGAGTTATTTGACAAATCAGGAGTCCATAATTAGTCATTTGTACACAATATAAAATACCTGCAAAGCATTCCTATGTACGAAAAAACCACGTTTTTTGGGGCAAAACGTAAAATCACACTGTGATAGGACTCCAATGAAGACGTTTGATGGTGTGGACTCAATTTGGCGACATCTTTGATGATCCTTGTGTTTAGCAAAACCTTCTCGAGCTGGTGGGCCGGTTTTGAGTCTAAAGTAAAAAAGAAATTGCATTCAGATATTTCATTAGAGTATATTACAGTAGATTAGAATTATTCAAGCAAGTATACATTTGTAAATCACACCAATCTAGAATGAGGACATAAATAAGATCAATGAAATAGCCTTTTCAAAATTCCACAATTAACATTTCCTAACCCCCGCTCACACACACAGCCAGCCAGACCACTTCACACCCCGCTCACACACACAGCCAGCCAGACCACTTCACACCTACAGCGATTCAAGATTCAAGACCGAGAGCTTTGTGTTCGTTTGAGCACAATGAAGGGTGCAGTGTCTCTTCAGACTTGTTAATTACCTGAATTAGTTGGACGTCTATGACATGATTGGTGGCGAGTTCCATCACAGAGTAACTTCCGTACTTAGCACTGTGGCCTGTTGAAAATAATAATAACAATTTCAATCAATGTAGTGCAATATTAAAAATGTATTCATAAAGTAGGAATTTGTCATTGGGGAGCTTTTTCTAACCTGGACTATCGGCTCGCATGTCACCGCCGATTATCACGCTTTCTTTCTCGCTTAATCTGGCGAGGGTAACGTCTTGGTCCTTGGTCCACAAACTTAGAACAGCAGGTTCCAAGAACTTCTTGGCGTGTTCCCGAAACGCTCTGTACTTTATTGTGGAGACGTGTAACGCATTTAGGACCTAAAAGAATAAATGAATAACGCTTTGTTAATATGCACGTGTGAATCACAAACAAAAACATAATGTATATCTGACTTGTCAATCAAATCAATCAAATCAAATACCTTCTCCATTTGGGTGAAAGATGAGCCAGTGAAAAATACTGCTGCAGAAAGCTGAATATTTCCAGCTGGTGTGATGCCGATGAGAGGCTGACTCGCCCATTTACGGCTGTATTTACAACCGGGGCAAACTTGGGAGACAGCCAAGAAGGTCCCTCGCGTAGTTTTGGTGATATGACATTGAGCATTGCACACCGGACACTGTTGAAATAATTCCAGTAGACTGTCTTCGTAAACGATGTATTTCTGGACCTCATAGATTGGTTTTGACGGTTCCCTGCTCGAGAAAAACACAAATAAATAACACGGCACAACTATATAGCTTTTGTATTTTTACGGGCCATGGAGATGTTTGTAACAACTAACTTACGCTAGAATCGAGGGCTCGCTAATCAAAGAGTCAATGTTGAAAGTGGAATCCTGCGGCGGCTCTGGAACATCGATCGAGCTGTCGGTCACTCCATCGTCATCGTCATCAGACTCCAGTCGTGGTCTTTTACTGGGTCTAAACCCCTTCACAGGTGTTGACGTGGATGGTCCCTGTTGATTAGACCAGTATCCAGTATTTTGTGTCCCCACCGAGACCGACACGACTTTCGCCTGAACACCTATTTACAAAACATAGTTTAGTCAAACAAGG
>NW_028170749.1:15000-40000 GCF_963971535.1 Notolepis coatsorum | reverse complement strand
CGGCTAGAATGATCCGGATGATGGTTTAGAACGTGGATCAGAGGAAAAATATCAAAGGATCAAAACCAGAGAAACCTCGGGTCTGGCACTCAACCGCTGGCGAGTTAACCCAAGACATCTCGGGTCTGGCCGCCATTGTGTTAAAGTGTTATTAGTGAAATATCAGTTTAAGAATTGTATTCATAAGCTAGCGAATATCGATGGAAATAAATGCGGGGCTTTCGATGAGCATTGGAATTTCGAAAAACTATTCGGGATTATCTACCACAAAACTGAACGTTATTGGCATAAATTAGAACATAGTTAGTGTAGCAACCCTGGGAGAGTGATGGATGGACTCCTTTACTGGTGTTTCATGAATGTTTATTTCAATTCACAACGTAAGAGCTGAAGTGAAATGACAGAGAAAGACAAAAGAAAAGATACTCAGATATATATACATTATATACATTAGTGCCACATTCACATTGTTCCATAAGCTAACATGACACTTGACACAAATGGCTTCCAATAACAGTGACATAGCCAATACATTAAATGAATACAAATATAAAGTAAACAGCCCATATCAATAAATAGGACAAATAGATATCCCAGTACCTTGTCCTCTCTCTCTCCAACAGGGGCTTAACCATAACCCACATGAAAGTCTTCTTTTCCAGATCTACAATCAAACAAAAACTCTTAAAATGCTGGTACTCTGGACCTTATTAAATGTGTAGACAAGCTAACAATTTGCAATGACCAAGTTAGCTAGAAAAACAACGTATTTTCACAGTAGCAGGAATAACTTTAAGTTGTCAAAACACAAACAAAAGTGAATTCAAACCAACATTAAAACCATAGAAAGTGCACAGCAGTTACCTTGTAGACCATTTCCATATAACAAAAGAATAAAGAAGATATTCACGGAGAACTCTGTTTCCTTGTAGCCGTGTGTATAACGTTCATTTGGACCATCAAGCTGCGCTCATGCTCGCGGCATCTGCTTCCGGTAGCTACTTCCGGTTTGGCGGTGCTTCAAAATAAAGGTTCCCTATCACACACAAACTGAATGACGCTACCTAGAGGGTCGTTTACACTCCCACCAATCAGGAGTGATTTATATCACACTGTAAATCCGACTGATTCCATAATAAGGAATAACCTAGTTGGCCTGTGTCCCCAGGTAGGGAGGCTTAGGGCGTGCTACCACTTGCCCAAGGTGGACCCCCAGACTAGTGGATGGAAGGAGTCATCTTACTTCTCCATTCTAGTTCATTACGGACTAGCCACTGCCGCTAATTCTATATGATCTCTGATTATTCGAGAGGTTAGTGAGTTAGATTTATTCTTGTGGACGCGTCTCTGAATGCGTGCGATAGCTCGAGTAGCGAGTGACCAAGAAGAAAATGTAGACAAGTGATCAACTATAGTGCTTTGCTCCTTGGTCATTGTGCTAAGTGCAAAGCACTTCTGACTTCCCTCATGTATCCCAAGACTACTTTCGAATCAGTCCAGAAGAACTCCTCAGCACCAGGAGAGCCAAATTCCTCTTTGAGCAGAACCGGTGCCACAAACCCGAGGGGGTCGTACAGGGAGGCTACTGTTGACAGGATGCCGCGGCGTGTAGGAGGCTGTTCTTTAAGGTTGACGTTGAGACAGAAGTTGTCAGACTCTGTGTCCCATTGAATCCCGAGAGCTCTTTCAAGTGGCAGCTCATCAAAGGTGAGGCGCATGCACTTTACGTTGGTTGCTCGTTCAGCGAGCAGGATACTCTCGAGGACATCTCTGTTGTTTGACACAAACTTATGTAGACGGAGGCCACCTGTGGCACAGAGTTTGCGTGCTTCTTTGGCTAACTGAATTGCACTCGTGTTTTCAACACTTGTGACCCCGTCGTCCACGTAAAAGTCTCTCATGACGAATCGTGATCTGTGCGGGTAGGTGTGTGCCTTCTCCTTAGCTAAGTGCTTTAGTTCGTAGTTGGCACACCCTGGCGAGGAGGCCGCACCGAACAGATGCACCTTCATGCGGAACTCCCTGGGCGGTGAGTTCAGGTCTCCTTGCTTCCACCAGAGAAAGCGCAAGTAGTCTCGATCAGCTTCCTGAACGTGAAATTTTTCAACGTTGCACATCAGAGCAACTGGGTGCTGGCGAAAGCGGATGAGCACTCCACTCAAGTTGTTCAACATGTCGGGCCCAGAAAGGAGGTGGTCATTGAGGCTTGTTCCTTTGTAACTTGCTGAGCAGTCAAACACAATGTGAAGTTTGTCGGGTTTCTTTGCGTGAACGACGCCGTGATGGGGAATGTACCACCTTTCGCCTTCTCTCCCACCATCTTCGACTGGTTCTGCGCCCCCCTTTCCAATAACCTCTTCCATGAACTTGACGTATTTCTTCTTGTACCCTTCGTCGCGCTGCAGTTTCCTTTTAAGGTGAATCAGGGCTGAGTTCTTATTGTTGGGGAGTCTGTTTTTGAAGGGCAGGGGCATTTCGTAATGGCCTTGTTTGGTTTTCCGTATTCCTTCATCCATCCCTTTCAGAAACGTGATGTCATCTTGAGACACTGGTTTTCCGTCTTCACTGCCGTCCTTAAAGTCTGACTCTAGAATGCGGATAACATCGGCCGGTGTGGCCGGGGGTAGCTCTTTAACTGTGGTTCTGTGGCACATGCGACTGGTGCTCAACGAATCCTGGCTTTGAGCTGAGGGCCCCACGATACTCCACCCTAGATCTGTCCGTACAGCGTATGGTTCCTCATCTGCTCCGAGGATGACTTGCCTTGGAGCCATGGCTCTAGAGCAATTATAACCTATGAGAAGACCCACTTCGCAGTCTTTTAGTGTTTGAATTTCGTCTGCTATTCCTGCTAGATGACTCCATTTCTTAGCCGTCTTACAAGTGGGGATGTGTGCACGGTTTACGGGTATGCAGTCCTTAGTGTAGGCCACTGGAAGATCGACTTGAGTGGCAGAGCTATATCCTCTTACACGAAGGCCGCAGACTCTCTCACTTGTGAGAATTGTGTCCTTTCCGCTCATGGTTGTCAGCTTCAGTTTAACTGGATGCTTGTCTGCATTAAGACCGTCACTCACCTCTTGGTCGATAAATGTAGTATCGCTTTGAGTGTCGAGAAGAGCGTAGACAAGTCTCTCCATAGTTGGGTTACTTTTGGAGGAAACCCATACTGGTAGAACCATTGATGTGCTGGATGAGCCTCCAACTGCTACACTGAGGGATCTTGCCTCAGGGTCTTGATCTGATTCTGTATCAGGTGCAGGCCTTTCTTCTCTTTGATAGTTGTTATCATGGAGGGCTGTAGGATGTTTTCTCTTGCAGGTGTCACAGGAGTGACGATGGCGACAGTCTTTCGCATTGTGTCCTGGCTTTAGACATCCATAGCATAGTCTCTTCTCCTTTATGAAGTTGCGTCGCTCATCCAGTGACATCTCTGTGAATCTTTCACATGCATGGAGCTGGTGTCTGTCATCTTCACACTGAATGCATGGGGCCATAGTCCTAAACTTCCGGTTCTCATTGTCAGTGTCTGCTTGAGTGGCAAGAACGCTGGCGTTGTTTCTCTTAGAGTCTCTGACATTTCCTTTATCGGCACTAGTGGCTGATGAGTGTAGAGCTTGGAAAGACGTGATTGGATTGCAGGCAATCTCCGCTTCAGTTGACATGAATTTTGTGAAGTCCTCGAAAGTTGGAAATTCTTGACGTTCATTCAAGCATTTTGTGACTTGACGGTTCCACTGAGCGGCTGCCCAGTCTGGCAGTTTGTAAATAAGCTTTCGGTTCTCCTCACAGTCGTTGAGTATGTCAAGACCCTTGACATGAGGAATGGCATCCCGACAGGCATTGAGAAAATCAGAGAAACTCCTGAGTCCCTCTGCATCCTTAGGCTGAATCCTCGGCCAGTTGGATAGCTTCTCTCTGAATGATCTCTGAATGGCAAATGGCTGGCCAAAGCGATGATTCAGCTTATCCCAGGCGTCTTTGTAGGCTTCCTTGTCGTTACGATAGAACGTGCCATCTAGAGCCTGGCGTGCTGGGCCACCAACATACTTCTTCAAGTAGTAGAGTTTTTCAGCTGGGGTTATTGCTCTTTGGTCGATGAGTGAGGTAAACGTTGTCTTCCATTCGATGAACTGTATAGGATCACCATTGAAAACGAATGGCTCTGGTGCAGGAAGCCTACTCAAGGCTATGCTGTCATGGAAGACCTGTGCGAGAGCAGTGATGTCAGAATGAGAGGTTGGTGCAGCATGAGATGGAAAGAGTGTGGCAGCAGGTGCGTTCCTCATCTCTGCATTGCTTTCATTGATGTGTTCGGCAGCTTCATGTCTGATCTGATCGTCGTAGACCTTTAGTTTGGCTTGGGCTGCGAACACTTCCTTCTTGGCCTGCAGTCGCTCTAACTCACGCTTTTGTACCTCCAGAGCCTTTCGTTGTTGTTCCTCTAGTTCGCGTATAGCTTCCCTTTGTTTTTCCTCTACTTGCATCATCTGATAGGTGGCTTCCTTTTCGGCTAGTTCAGCCGCTGCCTCCACACGCTTAGTTATTATAGACGAGCCTTGTGCAGACCTGCTGCTCTGAGTTAATGAGGAGACGTCAGAGGCAGATCCATAGACCGACCTTGCGTAGTCATGGCGACGCAGTTCATGAAGTCGGCTCCTTTCCCGTTGGACATTGAAATCGTCTTCTGTACCTATGGTTCTATCATGAGCGATGTTGACTAATTCCCTGGTTACTGTCTCGCACGTATCCACTCGTCGTCTTATGTCATTGGGGGGCGCGGCGAGACCTCTGATTTCGACATACATCATACAAACGTCCGTCTTAGACATATTTAGTTTGTCGATGAGAGTCCAGAGCTCCTCCTCTGACATGTATGTCTTCATCTCGTGTCTTGCCTTGCAAATGTCGCGCTTCCATTTTTCATACAGGTACAGCAGTCTTTTCTCCCTTTTGCATGCTTCTTCCTCTTGGTGCGCACGCATCCTTTCTGTTGGGCGCGGTGTACGGTGGGAGCGTCGGAGACCTTCAGTTAGGTCATCCTCTTCCTCAGGGATATCAGTGGGACCTTTTTCCTCTTCACTAGCTTCCTTCTGTGGGTTTTCAGACTCTTCCAACCCTAGGCCTACCTCTGTATGATGCTCTTCTCCTAAGCCTTTGACCTCATCTGGGGAGCTAGTTTCCTTATATAACCCTCCTTTCCCTTCTAAGGATGCCATGATGAGCTAATTATTGCACCTTTCAACGTTAGAATAAAGTGAATGTGGTTGCGCCTTCATACAGAGCAGCATAGACATGGACAGAGAAATAGCACAGCATACACTTTGAATGGTAAATTAGGGCAAATAACCAGCATTGAATGTGTTATCTATGGGCATTTACATCAGTGTTCATGCCAAAGCAATGACTAGAATACACACAATAACAAAGGAAGCTCTACATGAAGTGTGCATTTTTAAAACAAAAAAGGTAATTAATTATCAGGTCTATAGTAAGGTAATGAAACGGTTCCTTCTCTTAACAACTCAAGTGAGGGTGAAGTTCAGTGCAGGGTCCGGGAGACGAATATCCGAAGTTCCACTTCACCATAGAGTAAGCTCTTACTGTAACAACCCTGGGAGAGTGATGGATGGACTCCTTTACTGGTGTTTCATGAATGTTTATTTCAATTCACAACGTAAGAGCTGAAGTGAAATGACAGAGAAAGACAAAAGAAAAGATACTCAGATATATATACATTATATACATTAGTGCCACATTCACATTGTTCCATAAGCTAACATGACACTTGACACAAATGGCTTCCAATAACAGTGACATAGCCAATACATTAAATGAATACAAATATAAAGTAAACAGCCCATATCAATAAATAGGACAAATAGATATCCCAGTACCTTGTCCTCTCTCTCTCCAACAGGGGCTTAACCATAACCCACATGAAAGTCTTCTTTTCCAGATCTACAATCAAACAAAAACTCTTAAAATGCTGGTACTCTGGACCTTATTAAATGTGTAGACAAGCTAACAATTTGCAATGACCAAGTTAGCTAGAAAAACAACGTATTTTCACAGTAGCAGGAATAACTTTAAGTTGTCAAAACACAAACAAAAGTGAATTCAAACCAACATTAAAACCATAGAAAGTGCACAGCAGTTACCTTGTAGACCATTTCCATATAACAAAAGAATAAAGAAGATATTCACGGAGAACTCTGTTTCCTTGTAGCCGTGTGTATAACGTTCATTTGGACCATCAAGCTGCGCTCATGCTCGCGGCATCTGCTTCCGGTAGCTACTTCCGGTTTGGCGGTGCTTCAAAATAAAGGTTCCCTATCACACACAAACTGAATGACGCTACCTAGAGGGTCGTTTACAGTTAGTCTATCTACCTTTCTGCGAACGTTTAGCAAAAAACTGCCTGATATTCTATATTCTATAATATATAATATATTCTATAATAATATAGTGTCCGGATGGCAGAATTCAGTACTACAAAACCTTCTGTTTAATCATCTTCACTTTATTAATTTGCTTAGATTTATTGTACACGTGATCTCACGAAGGTGCTTAACGAGTTCAGTGGCAGTTTTTCATGTCAGGTCATTTTTAGCATGGTGTTATTCACCATGAAAGATGCAAAGAAAAACCATAACTTATATTCGTCTTTGTTTCATCACAATTTACTCAAGCCAAGTAACAGATACAATATGTGTGACACTGGGAATACATTCCCTGAGGTCCATAGATGTCCCTAGATGCCAAGAACATGCAAATGGGCCTTGTAGAAGTGGAGCAATCTTCCATTTACTTAGGTATGTATTTTTAGGCGGATTTTCAGAAAATAGGGCTTAAGAGGTTAAGAACTTTTTGGGCCGATTTTGGCATTCACGAACGGTTCCTTCTCGGGGATTCGTTCGTAGCTAAGAGCAGGATTTACGAGCATGGAAGAGCAGTCGTAAATCGGACCGACTGGTGTGCGCCATGTTCTTAAGGGCTTTATTTGGGAGGAATCATGGTGGTTGTGTTCCTTCGATTCTACAGACATCATCGGAATTAAAATAATTATATTTAATAATAATAATAAATATATGACAATCTTTGTCTCATTAAAAATTACATTTGACATTTACAGTCATGCCTCAAGAGGCATTGTGATGTCCGGAAATAAATAAAAGCACCACACCAACACTGCCCCGAAAACGCTTAGAAAAGGAAAGCCGACAAGGGTCAATAAACTCGCCGAAACGGAAAAGTGTGCCACGGGCACCGCGTGATTCCGTTCCGCGTGAAAATATTCCCGGCCATAGAGGAGACCGTGGGACACCTTTTTGCAACCGGATATGTGTCTCGAATTTGCTCCCACGCGGCACGCAAAATCGCGCAAGGAAAAAGCGCACATGGCCACTCTCCCCACGGCCCTCGAAAATCGGCCTTCCTCCGCTATGTCGTGCGCAGGGGGGGTACTCACAGACAGGTTCCATCCCTACTGTATGGACACAGGTTCCGGGAACCTCCAGAGGCCTGGAGAGAGGCTGAAAACCCGCAGTTCGTGCCCGACTGACGGGAGCCTTATCCCGGATCGGATTTTTCCGACGAATACCCCCAAAACATGGAGGTCCCGAAATTTTTTTGAAACTCAGAAACGTTTTTTAATACGTTTTTTTAATATTTTTTATTTTTCATAAATTTTTTTTTTACAAAAAAGTCAAAAACATTGTTTTTCAGTCCCATTTCGGGGAACGTGGTCCAGGGTGGTCGGATCGACTCAGGGACAAAAACGACCACCCTAGCCCGTCGGCGCGGAGCCCCGGGCCCCAGTGAACGCATCGGACACCCACACAGACCGAATGGAAAACGTGACCTGCCTTGGTAGGGCCCCCGCCGGCCGGCCTAACAGCCGGTGTTCGGGCGGACGGTTCCTACTGCCTGCAGGTTCGCCTCTATGGTCGGGGATACATACGGGTGGCGCGTGCCATCCGTCTTCCCCAGCCAGCCCTCGTACAGCGAGACTAAGTCGGCCCGTCTGACCTGGTAGTCCGATAACCTCGGTCGTGGGTGGTCTACCCGGGTTGCTTGGTAGGTTTTGGTAGGCTTGTTGAGCGCTCCTGGCCACCTGCCTCAGCACACACACACACACGCATATTGCATAGCCTATGTACGTAATGAATGAACAGTAGGCTTATATTATTTGTAGGACTTGTTTTATTAGGAGATCACAGATACTGTATAGCGTGTCTGTATGCAAATTCAAGTGTACGAGAACGTGGTTCAAGTTTGAGAATGAGTGACGTACTTCATTCAGGGGATTGCAGCTGCGATCATTTTGGCAACTTAAGAGAACGTCTCCACGCGTTGATGAATCTGGGGGTGACTGTCGTAGGTTTTCTCTTACGAACTTCCAACTAGGTTATTTAATCTCTTAACACTTTTCGGCGGGGGGTCGTTTTAACTCAAAACTATGATCGCGTTTGCCGAGGATGTTTTTCGTCCGTTAAAACACAGAACTGTGATCGTTAGAAAAACTTGTTTCTGATTAGGTAAGATAGACATAGAATAATATAATTTAGGACCTGCTCAGAGGTCATCAATCGGCACACATGCGATGCATGCATGCAATTCGTATCTGCGATTAACCCATCCCGTCGTCCTTCCCCCCCAAGGGCAGCCGGGAGCAGACAGGCGTCAACGTGAGCCGCGCCAGGGGACCAATCCAAGTGCTCCTGTCCGTCTTCGTCAAGGACGCCACAGCGTTAGCAATCTATTGTTGTGCAAGTTTTTTTCCATTGGGTTTTATCTTATCGGGGGGGAAACCCTTGCGAGCACGGGGAGAACATGCAAACTCCACACAGAAAAGCCTGGGAGATACCCCACCTGGGTAACTGGCATCATGGAAACCTGGTCCCCAAGTGGGAATCGAACCCTGGACCTTCTTGCTGTGAGGCGACAGTGTTAACCACTACACCACCGTGCCGCTCTTGAATGTACCTTACCTTTGATTTGATTGATATCGCGCAATAAATCCATCAATATAGAACATATTAATTCATCTTTTTCAAATGTAGCCAAGAGTAAAGACCCTAACCCTGTCAAAACAGCAGTCAAAGTGTATATTTTCAGCACTACGTTTGTTTACCAATGATTTTAAGTGAAATATGTGAAATATGATTTTATAGAAATCTCAGCGCGTCAAGTCGGAAAAAGGTGCTTATTGACGCAAGGACTTGGTGCAACCTAATTCGAGTGTAGTCTTT
The DNA here is from genome assembly GCF_963971535.1 of Notolepis coatsorum. Taxonomy (NCBI): domain Eukaryota; kingdom Metazoa; phylum Chordata; class Actinopteri; order Aulopiformes; family Paralepididae; genus Notolepis; species Notolepis coatsorum. The sequence goes on along the minus strand of NW_028170749.1, from coordinate 30,746 downwards.
TGAGAGAAGAGACCCAGGGCTTTCAATATGCTTTAGAATTTCATAAAACTACACTTCCCAGCTCACGCCAGCCCCTGTCAATCATCTGACTTCTAGCGTGAAGCCTTTTTTTTTTCTCTTTTGTGCTCATATCTCACAGGTGGAGCTAACCTGAATGCTATTGTCATAAAATAGAACGGAGTTCATTTCTCTACCTTTCTGTGAACAAATAAAACGCGTTGCAATCTGATGAAAAATGGCGAAGCAATTTACATTATAAAAACTTAACTGTACTTACAGTAGATTTCATTCACGGTTTTTGCTGCCGGTTTTTGCGCCTGGTGGTAAATGGCTGCTTTTTTATATATAATAAGTGTTGAGCACCGGTCGTAAACCGAGGTCAGATTGATTATCCCATAACTCATTAGTCCGAATCCCAGCTTCAAGCAGCGTCCCGCGAAGTGTGGGACATCTAGGACTCAATTTGTCTATAACGTTCAGGGCTTAAACTCAGCAGACCTCGGCTCACACACAGGAACCCCCCGTCCCCTCCAGTAATACAGTTGATTGAATGGAGTTGCGGGGTATATTTTTATTTTATTTGCACTGGGAAGGACTCTCTATATTCAGGGGAGGTCCATTTCCCTAATCCGTTACACGTATTATCACTGTATGGCTTTACTTGACAATCCCATTATACAGAATCCACCTTTAGTCCTTAATGCAGGGATAAAGCCACTTATTCTATTTTGCATTAATACATAATCATATGTCTCCTAAGTACACGTATTATCACTATATGGCTTTACTTGATAATCCCATTATACAGAATCCACCTTTAGTCCTTAATGCAGGGATAAAGCCACTTATTCTATTTTGCATTAATACATAATCATATGTCTCCTAAGTACACGTATTATCACTATATGGCTTTACTTGATAATCCCATTATACAGAATCCACCTTTAGTCCTTAATGCAGGGATAAAGCCACTTATTCTATTTTGCATTAATACATAATCATATGTCTCCTAAGTACACGTATTATCACTATATGGCTTTACTTGATAATCCCATTATACAGAATCCACCTTTAGTCCTTAATGCAGGGATAAAGCCACTTATTCTATTTTTTTTATCATTAATCAAAAATGCAATAGGGTGAAGTTACAAGGCAAAACACATTTCATGCTTACCCGGTCGTCTGGTCAGAAGAAAGGATACAAATCATATTTATAAAGAGGTAATTTTAATTAGAAAAAGCTAGTTACAAGAAGAGACTGAAGTGGAAAAGTGTCCATTTCAGTTAAAATATGCACAGAACAAAACATCTCATCTTTGCATGGCTTGTGCCCAGTGTCGAGCACCATTCTTCTCATCTCTCAAAAAAGTCCTCCTCTTCATCGGCAACCGTCTCTTTTATTTGATATTGTATCGTATTTCTGATTGGTCTAAACACAGTGATGTCAAATGGTCGTCATTTCTGTTTAGCAAACCAACATACAATACATAATTCGTTATGGACTCCTCCTTCTTTGTACTATCGTTACTGCTAGTTACCTAGTGATTTTTAAGTAACAGAAAGTCCCTTTTTCCTTCAAAACAGACAACGGCTTTGTCTGTGGTGACCACGTGATATCGTACCATGCACGAGGCCTCTCCATAGTATCTCTTAAGGATCCCTCCAGACAAACAGTTTTTACACATTATTCTTTTAGTATTATTCTCTACTGACACTCAATTTATAAGCATGCCATTTTGAAAACTTTTACTGTACACATCAAACATTTAATTGTTATATAGTTTCTTTTTTAAGATCTCCCTCTATAGATTCAAGACTCCCTGTTTTTCAACCAGCAACCCTTCCCGTCTGAAAGGGTTAACATTACAGCTCTCTCTCTAGTGCTGTTGCATCCTCAGGGCCACATTCCTCAGGTTAACTCCCCTTTCACAGACACCGGCCCCTTCTATGGAGACACCGGAGAGGAGGGAGGGAGACAGATGCATGTGTACAGACCAAGCAGTATTGAAGTGAAAGCAACTCTCCAGCATGAGTACATAGTACACAGTACATAGTGGATAGTACATGTACATGGTACATGTATGTGTATACACATACATGTATAATACAGCACATATATATATAGTATACAGTGTACACATATATATGCACATACTGGTTTTATTTTATGCAGACAGGACAGGGTTAAACTGTGCCGACTTGCTCTCAGCTCAGGCCTGCTCTTCACTCCGACTGCACATTAACTGTAACATAGTTTTATAAGTGTATAAAGAGTATACAGGTCATATACATAAATCATATATAATAAACATATGAATCTTATACAAAGTGTCACTCGTCGACTTGTGGCACTTAAAATGTGTTTACACATAACATGTTTCTATTCCATTGTCCAGGAAGAATCTACAGACATTCCCCATAATCATATATAAGATCAGGATGTCATACCCAGTGTCACTTAGTTGGCTGTGACACTTTACACCCCCTCTGTCATCCTGGTCGGTCATTTCCCATTGTCTTAATAGCGTCTGTACTGGGGAACGAGATGGCGATTGTGGGGTCACGTGGCTGTGACTCTCCACACCCCCTCTGCCATCTTGGTACCTTGTTACCCTGGTAGCCGGCGGGAAGACTTGCATCTGTTGTTCCCTGGCAGGACGGCTCGACAGGATAGGGGTCACGTTGTTGCTTGGTATCCGGCGGGAAGACTTCCCGGCCGATGCACCCAGGTTGTTGTCGTCTTGGTCATCTTGGTCATCTTGGTCATCTTGGTCATCTTGGGGTCACCCCCTCTGACCTCTTGGATCTCTCCCATAGTTTGAGGTAGGTTGATTTGTCACTTCTCGGGCGACCCCCACGGGTTCCCGAGAATTGTAGCAGCAGTCCTCTATTGAAGTGTGGTTGGCCTGGTCGTGTGACCCTGTCCGTAGGCCTCGCAGGACATCACAGATACAGTCCACAGAGGACTCATTTCTTTTCTCTCTTTCAGGTCCATTCAGGGCTCTCGTCGCCCTGTAACCTGGGTCCAGGCCGATGTCTCTCTGTCCGGTCTGGGAGGTCTAGGAGGTCTGGGAGGTCTGGGAGGTCTGGGAGGTCTGGGAGGTCTGGGAGGTCTAGATGAGGACCTTGAGGATGCTCTGGAGCTTGACCTATCCCGGTCTTCCTCTAGTTCCGATTTCTGACCTGAGTCAGTATATTCCTTCTTGCCATCCGCTGCGTCGTCTGCTGACTCCGGGGGACAGCCCCCCCCCCCCCCGTCTAAGAGTGTGGCACTGGTTCAGGTTTTGTCCCTTTATCAGCGCACCTTTACCAGCGCACATTGTTCACAGGCCTTTCGGACTGTTATCGCTCTTTGTTTGGCTTTAGGTATGAGAATGTTGTTAGTTCTCAGGTATACCAACATCCTCTTACTTCCGGCATGTCCAAGGTTATCATATACCTGTCTGTTCATGTGAGTAGCCTCGTCCTGTTAGCAATGGCTAGTTAGCCTGCTATTCGCTCCTGCTCGCAATGGCTATTTCAGCCTGCTCGCAATGGCTATTTCAGCCTGCTATTCGCAATGGCTATTTCAGCCTGCTATTCGCAAGTAAGTAGAAAAAACTTAAGTTCTGACTTTAAGTAAGCATTCAGTTACTTCAAGTCATGAGTAAACCTTTTTACCGTAATCACAAAAATATACTTTAAGCGTGATTCTTTCTTTAAGTAAAACCTTCTATGTTTTTGACTGTAAGAAAACATTACGTAACTTTTTAGTCATGAGTAAACCTTTTTACCGTAATCACAAAAATATACTTTAAGCGTGATTCTTTCTTTAAGTAGAACCTTCTACGTTTTTGACTGTAAGAAAACATTACGTAACTTTTTAGTCATGAGTAAACCTTTTTACCGTAATCACAAAAATATACTTTAAGCGTGATTCTTTCTTTGAGTAGAACCTTCTACGTTTTTGACTGTAAGAAAACATTACGTAACTTTTTAGTCATGAGTAAACCTTTTTACCGTAATCACAAAAATATACTTTAAGCGTGATTCTTTCTTTAAGTAGAACCTTCTACGTTTTTGACTGTAAGAAAACATTACGTAACTTTTTAGTCATGAGTAAACCTTTTTACCGTAATCACAAAAATATACTTTAAGCGTGATTCTTTCTTTAAGTAGAACCTTCTACGTTTTTGACTGTAAGAAAACATTACGTAACTTTTTAGTCATGAGTAAACCTTTTTACCGCAATCACAAAAATATACTTTAAGCGTGATTCTTTCTTTAAGTAGAACCTTCTACGTTTTTGACTGTAAGAAAACATTACGTAACTTTTTAGTCATGAGTAAACCTTTTTACCGTAATCACAAAAATATACTTTAAGCGTGATTCTTTCTTTAAGTAGAACCTTCTACGTTTTTGACTGTAAGAAAACATTACGTAACTTTTTAGTCATGAGTAAACCTTTTTACCGTAATCACAAAAATATACTTTAAGCGTGATTCTTTCTTTAAGTAGAACCTTCTACGTTTTTGACTGTAAGAAAACATTACGTAACTTTTTAGTCATGAGTAAACCTTTTTACCGTAATCACAAAAATATACTTTAAGCGTGATTCTTTCTTTAAGTAGAACCTTCTACGTTTTTGACTGTAAGAAAACATTACGTAACTTTTTAGTCATGAGTAAACCTTTTTACCGTAATCACAAAAATATACTTTAAGCGTGATTCTTTCTTTAAGTAGAACCTTCTACGTTTTGTTTTTTCAAATCTGTAATTAATTCTACTCCAGAGGCACCTGACAGCAGTCATTTCGGTTCATATTCTTTCGGCTTTTGATACCTATTTAAATAGTATAAAGCCCAACTCACTTGAACTTATGTTCTTAGCCCCGGAACCTCCAATCCGTTTTGACAGACCTATAAACCAGTGACTTGGCCGCCCAAGCACCACAGCGTCCTGTATGCTGAGGCTTCCAAGTCCCCACAAATCTGATAGGCCCGTCGGATACAGAGACCTTGATGCTCTCTCTGTCCCCCCGCGTCAAGGTGCTAAGCTTGATGAGAGTTTGCAGAGTCTCAATTTTTTACCCATAGGCGCCGGTGAGTGTACATCTCATGCAGCTGATATGGCTGGTAGGGTGCTAACCCACCAAATGGTTGCTGTCAGGAAATCCCTTCCGAATGAAATAGATTACAAATTCACTTTACTTTACTCTGGGTTTAGAGCAAGGACGGACATCTTTACATATTATACTTAGAATATACACAAAATGCATGTAGTATTCTATGTCATGTTTCTTCCTAAATGACAATAACACTTTTTATTATTCCTCTTGACAGATGAGCTGTATGTCAAGTGCATTTTGCACTTGCTTGAGTCACTTGTGTCAGGGCCCCAGAAGGTAACTTCTCCCTTTGTTGCCCCTATCTCTGCTTGCTGCTCGGGGGTTAGTGCGGCCCACTCGTCTGGAGGTAGGTATAGGTAATTCTTCTTCCGGGATTTGAATTCCTCCCTTGTTGTCCTCACCTCTGCTTGCTGTTCTGGGATTAGTTTCTCCACCATCTTATCCCCTGGATCTTGACCGGGGGGTCCTTGCTACTCTTTCCATCATTTGGGTCTTTGAAGCCCCTTTGGTGAGCTAGCGTTTCCTTGTGCTAGCTTCTCTTGAGCTATTACTCAATATGTTGAGTAATCAGAACTGTGTTCAGTTTCAGAGGTATTTAGCTCCCCATCCTGTTCAGGCTCAGACTCAGTTTCACCTGAAGGTGTCATCTGTGGCCTCGGGTTCTGATCTTTCATCTGAATGTCATCATCCTCCTCTTCTGGGCCATAGAAAATGGAACAGTGCTCATAATTGATGTTTTTGGCCTTTAGGTACTCGTCTAGAGAGTTGAACGCCTCTAGGTCAGTGGAGGGAGATACTCGTTTTGAGGTGGAGCCTGGCGCCTCATAAAGAGGAAGAATGACTCCATCGTCTTCTTGGTTCTTTCCATTTCCACACTCGTCTTTGATAGTGTGTCGCAGTGTTCTTGAGCGAGACACATAACCCCTTACTGCCCCCGTTAAGCAGGTTGGCACCTTGCATGGCTGCCTCCGCCGTCTGTGGGGCTTGAGCTCTGCCTTAGTCTTAAAGGTCTTCCCACACTGGTCACAGCAGTAAGGTTTCTTTTCTGTGTGTACCAGGTGGTGTTGGTTAAGACATGTCTTTGTCTTGAAGCTCCTTTCACACTGGCCACAGCTGTAAGGTCTCTCTCGTGTGTGTACCGTACAGTGATTTTTAAGCTCTCCCTTCGTCTTGAAGGCCTTTCCACACTGGGCACAACAGTAAGGTTTCTCTCCTGTGTGTACCAAGTGGTGTCGTTTAAGCTCTCCCTTCTTCTTGAAGGTCTTCTTACACTGGTCACAGCAGTGAGGTTTCTCTCCTGTGTGTACCATGTGGTGTTGTTTAGGTTCTGCCTTCGTCTTGAAGGTCTTGTCACACTGGTCACAGCAGTAAGGTCTCTCTCCTGTGTGTACCATGTGGTGACTTCTAAGATTCTCCTTCGTTTTGAAGGTCTTTTCACACTGGTCACAGCAGTAAGGTTTCTCTCCTGTGTGTACCACGTGGTGTCGTTTAAGGTGACGCTTCGTCTTGAAGCTCTTTCCACACTGGTCACAGCAGTAAGGTTTCTCTCCTGTGTGTACCATGTGGTGACCTTTACGCTCCCTCTTCGTCTTGAAGGTCTTCCCACACTGGTCACAGCAGTAAGGTCTCTCTCCTGTGTGTACCACGTGGTGTAGTTTAAGGTAACGCTTCGCCTTGAAGCTCTTTCCACACTGGTCACAGCAGTAAGGTTTCTCTTCTGTGTGTACCGTGTGGTGTTGTTTAAGTTCTGCCTTCGTCTTGAAGGCCCTTCCACACTGGTCACAGCAGTGAGGTTTCTCTCCTGTGTGTACCATGTGGTGTTGTTTAAGGTGACGCTTCGTCTTGAAGCTCTTTCCACACTGGTCACAGCAGTAAGGTTTATTTTCTGTGCCAATTACTGCTTGCTGTACAGCCGGCACCCGTGCCAGCTTCTCCTGGGCTAGCTCCTCCTGAGCTAGCGTTGGTCGTGCCAACTCCTCCCGAGCTAGCATCTCTTGTGCTAGCTCCTCCTGAGCTAGCTTCTGGCGTGCCAGCTCCTCCCGAGCTAGCATCTCCTGGGCTAGCTCCTCCTGAGCTAGCGTTGGTCGTGCCAGCTCCTCCTGAGCTAGCTTCTCTCGTGCTAGCTCCTCCTGAGCTAGCTTCTCTTGTGCTAGCTCCTCCTGAGCTAGCTTTTGGCGTGCCAGCTCCTCCTGAGCTAGCATCTCTCGTGCTAGCTCCTCCTGAGCTAGCTTCTCTTGTGCTAGCTCCTCCTGAGCTAGCTTTTGGCGTGCCAGCTCCTCCTGAGCTAGCATTGGTCGCTAGCTCCGGCTACTTTGCCTGCTGTTAGCTCCTGGGTTTGTTAGCCGATGGTGAGCTAGTTAGCTTCCGTCTGGCTACGGCCAGCTCATGGGTGTTAGCACTGGCTTGTTAGCCGATGTAGTGCTAGTTAGCTTGCAGTTCTGTGAACGGTCGTTTTGACTTCGCTTCACATCCACACTCCGCTCCTTACAAACAGTGTCTCCGGACTAGGGAGCCCTCGCTTTTCTGTGAACGGTCGTTTTGACTTCGCTTCACATCCACACTCCGCTCCTTACAAACAGTGTCTCCGGACTAGGGAGCCTTCGCTTTTCTGTGAACGGTCGTTTTGACTTCGCTTCACATCCACACTCCGCTCCTTACAAACAGTGTCTCTGGGCTAGGGAGCCCTCGCTTTTCTGTGAACGGTCGTTTTGACTTCGCTTCACATCCACACTCCGCTCCTTACAAACAGTGTCTCTGGGTAGTTGGCTCTCGTCTTGGGTAGGGCCAGTTCGCTTCCTGTGGGCAAAGCACGAAATTATGCTGCACTTGTAACTCCCCCCAGAGCTCTATAAACATTATGTTACCCTTTAGTTGTGAGTAAACGTTGCTTTAATCACCAAGATAGAGCTTTCTATTCATTTGTGATATCCCCGAGTACAGCCTTCCACTCGAGTCACCAGTAGAGCTTTCTACTTTAATTTTTGCCAAATCTGTAATTTAATTTTACTCCAGAGGCTTTTGACAGTAGTCCTGTCTTCTTCGGCCGTTTAGCACCTATTTTGGTTAGTATAAATGCACATCGCCAGGGACGCCATGTTGAGCACCGGTCGTAAACCGAGGTCAGATTGATTATCCCATAACTCATTAGTCCGAATCCCAGCTTCAAGCAGCGTCCCGCGAAGTGTGGGACATCTAGGACTCAATTTGTCTATAACGTTCAGGGCTTAAACTCAGCAGACCTCGGCTCACACACAGGAACCCCCCGTCCCCTCCAGTAATACAGTTGATTGAATGGAGTTGCAGGGTATATTTTTATTTTATTTGCACTGGGAAGGACTCTCTATATTCAGGGGAGGTCCATTTCCCTAATCCGTTACACGTATTATCACTGTATGGCTTTACTTGACAATCCCATTATACAGAATCCACCTTTAGTCCTTAATGCAGGGATAAAGCCACTGTTGTGGAAAATGTGTATACGGGGGTGGAGGTAGGAAAGGGGTTAGTCTTGACTAGTTTAATATAGGTCAACTAGCAGGGCTCAAAGACACTAGGGCGACAGTCTGGCTGATGTTCTTAAAACAGCCTCAAGATAGGCAGATGGACATTTCAGTACATCATATCGTGTGCTCTAATCTTGTGTCTTTTCTCTCTTTCATACATACACAGCACACACACACAGACACACAGACACACACATACACAGCACACACACACAGACACAGCACACACACACAGACACACAGACACACACATACACAGCACACACACACAGACACAGCACACACACACAGACACACAGACACACACAGTCACACAGACACACACACACACACACACAGACACACACAGTCGCACAGACATACACACCGACACACACACACACACACACATTCCCTGTGTCACAATACACACATACAATACACACACGTCTGTACACAGACGCACATACACACAGACACACACACACAATACACACATACAATACACACACGTCTGTACACAGACGCACACACACACAGACACACACACACATACACACACAAACACACACACACACACACACATCTCACTAAATCTTTATCTCTCTTCGATGGTCTTAATGTTTTACATCATATCGTGTGTGTACATCATATCTTGTTTATCTCTCTTCGATGTTCTTAATGTTTTTATCTAAATCTATGTTCTTCTTAATGTCTTTATCTCTCTTCGATGTTCTTAATGTTTTTCTCTCTCCGATGTTAAATCTACGTGTCATACGTCATGTCATATCTGACATGATATGACACGTCATCATATCTGTCATGTGGGGGCAGGACTGAGAGGGGATTTAGGGGACAAGCAGAGGGATTGAGGGGTAGAGTGTTTTTTGTTCAAGCTGTGGTGATCCTCTGCTCGATCCATAGCTTTTGCTGTTAAGAACTTCTTTTCCTAAATAAATTACCTACTTGTTAAAATTGGAAATATCGTCTCCTGCTGTGTTAAACAACCATCAGCCACAACACCACTTATTCTATTTTGCATTAATACATAATCATATGTCTCCTAAGTACACGTATTATCACTATATGGCTTTACTTGATAATCCCATTATACAGAATCCACCTTTAGTCCTTAATGCAGGGATAAAGCCACGTATTCTATTTTGCATTAATACATAATCATATGTCTCCTAAGTACACGTATTATCACTATATGGCTTTACTTGATAATCCCATTATACAGAATCCACCTTTAGTCCTTAATGCAGGGATAAAGCCACTTATTCTATTTTGCATTAATACATAATCATATGTCTCCTAAGTACACGTATTATCACTATATGGCTTTACTTGATAATCCCATTATACAGAATCCACCTTTAGTCCTTAATGCAGGGATAAAGCCACTTATTCTATTTTTTTATCATTAATCAAAAATGCAATAGGGTGAAGTTACAAGGCAAAACACATTTCATGCTTACCCGGTCGTCTGGTCAGAAGAAAGGATACAAATCATATTTATAAAGAGGTAATTTTAATTAGAAAAAGCTAGTTACAAGAAGAGACTGAAGTGGAAAAGTGTCCATTTCAGTTAAAATATGCACAGAACAAAACATCTCATCTTTGCACGGCTTGTGCCCAGTGTCGAGCACCATTCTTCTCATCTCTCAAAAAAGTCCTCCTCTTCATCGGCAACCGTCTCTTTTATTTGATATTGTATCGTATTTCTGATTGGTCTAAACACAGTGATGTCAAATGGTCGTCATTTCTGTTTAGCAAACCAACATACAATACATAATTCGTTATGGACTCCTCCTTCTTTGTACTATCGTTACTGCTAGTTACCTAGTGATTTTTAAGTAACAGAAAGTCCCTTTTTCCTTCAAAACAGACAACGGCTTTGTCTGTGGTGACCACGTGATATCGTACCATGCACGAGGCCTCTCCATAGTATCTCTTAAGGATCCCTCCAGACAAACAGTTTTTACACATTATTCTTTTAGTATTATTCTCTACTGACACTCAATTTATAAGCATGCCATTTTGAAAACTTTTACTGTACACATCAAACATTTAATTGTTATATAGTTTCTTTTTTAAGATCTCCCTCTATAGATTCAAGACTCCCTGTTTTTCAACCAGCAACCCTTCCCGTCTGAAAGGGTTAACATTACAGCTCTCTCTCTAGTGCTGTTGCATCCTCAGGGCCACATTCCTCAGGTTAACTCCCCTTTCACAGACACCGGCCCCTTCTATGGAGACACCGGAGAGGAGGGAGGGAGACAGATGCATGTGTACAGACCAAGCAGTATTGAAGTGAAAGCAACTCTCCAGCATGAGTACATAGTACACAGTACATAGTGGATAGTACATGTACATGGTACATGTATGTGTATACACATACATGTATAATACAGCACATATATATATAGTATACAGTGTACACATATATATGCACATACTGGTTTTATTTTATGCAGACAGGACAGGGTTAAACTGTGCCGACTTGCTCTCAGCTCAGGCCTGCTCTTCACTCCGACTGCACATTAACTGTAACATAGTTTTATAAGTGTATAAAGAGTATACAGGTCATATACATAAATCATATATAATAAACATATGAATCTTATACAAAGTGTCACTCGTCGACTTGTGGCACTTAAAATGTGTTTACACATAACATGTTTCTATTCCATTGTCCAGGAAGAATCTACAGACATTCCCCATAATCATATATAAGATCAGGATGTCATACCCAGTGTCACTTAGTTGGCTGTGACACTTTACAATAAGCCATAATAAGGTAATTTATAGGCCTGATATTCTATATTCTATAATCATATTTCAAATTGCATGTGTCCGGATGGCAGAATTCAGTACTGTATCTACAAAACCTCCTGTAAATCATCTGCCCTTTATTCATTTGCTTAGATCTTTTTTTGTACACGTGATCTCAAGAAGGTGCTGAATGAGCTCAGTGGCAATTGTTCATGTCTGGTCAATTTTAACATGGTGTTATTCACTGTCAACGAAAAATAAATACAAATAATAATACAAATGTTTTTATTGATATTCTCCTTTGGTTCATTACAATTTACTCAAGCCTAGTAACATACCTTGTAGAAGTGGAGCAATCTTCCATTTACTTAGGTATGTATTTCTAGGCGAATTTTCAGAAAATATGGCTAGGGCTTAACACATTGAGTGCCGACGACGAGATTAGTCGTGTTAACTCGCCATGCGTTGAGTGCCAATGACGAGTTTTTTTTCGTCTTTTTCTTGTTTTTGCTTTTATTAGCAATATCCATACATTTTTCATCCATCCAGCCTGACGTTATCATTGGAAATGGGGCTGAGCTCGAAAAGGGCAAATACCACCGCCTATCGTCTCCCGGATGGTAATGCACATCATTGGATTGGATTGGGTGGGCATGTGCATCAAAAAAAAAGTCCGGTCCGGGGTTTTCCCTTCTCTGGCAAGCAGTATCGTGTTATCATATTCACTGGCGAGGCTTGGAGCAGCGTCGATTATGTGTTTTGGTGCTATAACGTTGGATCAATAAATGCGAACAATATTTGGAATGGCGATCAGGAATTGGATTAATCTTTTTGCAGAACAACTGATGTGCGGTACCAGTATTGGGTTAATCAGATGTTTTTTTCTCAGCCATTGCAGCGTGTCTGTGTGTGTGTGTGTGTGTATGTATGACGTTAGCGCTGACCGGTCATGGATAATAGATTTTTCAGCCCGCTTCTCTAGCGTGCATAAGTACACATTTATTTGAAAACGATTCATAAATCAGCAGAAAAATGACAACATGTTTTGTGTATTCCACTAAAGAGCTATTATCGCGGAATTTCTCTGGAATTACTAGAACTCTCCAAAACTATACTCGTATTCAAAACGGTATAAAACGGAAATGTACGAATGAAAAAACTATCCCTTTTCGTACATGTTGACTGCAAGCAAGTCATTGATAAGCGAGGGGTGTTTTAGACCCATAGCCATAATTTAAGATATAGTATTAAGCCTTCGCAAATGTCCCCGACCTCCCATTGACTTCAGTGCTGGCACTCTAGCCCATATATGGTCAAAGGGGCGTGGCACTCAATGTGTTAAGAGGTAAGAGGAAACTTACGACAATGTTGGTGAATGAGGTCCAATGTCTTGGCATTCACACCTCGTTGGTCTGGTCTTATTAACACATTCAGAATATAAATGTGTTTTTTGGGTGACAATTGATATTCATTGGAACCTAACTCCCTTGAAAGAACTAAAGAGAAATCGTGGAGGTAATGTCAGTCTTCTCTTCTCTTCTCTTCTGGTGGTTCAAACTGTGTCGGGACTGAAACTGGTCAAATAAGCCGCATAGCATTTTGTCTTTGTGATACTGAACATGAATCTGAATTCTCAGTGCAACGAAGGTTTTTCCAAGGCTAAGACTAGAGCCGTACAGTTCATATTAAACGTAACTTCCCATCCTTCCCCTAGGCTGGTAGGGAAAAAAAGAAATGTTATCTCTCCTTTTTTCCCAGGGAGAGGCAAACAGCGAGCTAAATATCTCCGGGGCTCAACGCTGTCTGTTGACCTTTTGGTTGTGGTCCAGTGCTGCATCCCAGGCTTATTGGCAAAGGTCAAGGGTCAAAATGCAAAGCTATCCCCCACAGCCTTAGGCCAACTCCACTGCTTCCCCTGCTCCTTAGCTGCTCTCCAAACCTGCTGATAAACTAACAACTAGGGATGCTCGATATTGGCTTTTTTACCGATACCGATATTCCGATATTGTCCAACTCTTAATTTCGATACCGATACCGATACCGATATCAACCGATACCGATATATGCAGGGTTTCCCCCCAAAAAAACTGAATAATTTCAGGTAATTAATAATTTCACTGGATGCATTCAAAAGGCTTTCTAAATGTAAGCATTATCTGTGCAAAATATGATAATTAAAAAAGTAAAAATTAACATTACATATCTCTTGTTGTTGAATTAAACCAACATGCATACTTTTGACAATAAATAAAATAAGAATTGGTTCTTACTTGCTTGCCTGTGTAAATAAAGGTTAAATAAATGTAAAAAAAAAAAAAAAAAAAAATTATTTTTTTCCCGATACCGATATTTTCCGATATCACATTTTACTGCCGATATCGGCCGATAATATTGGACATCCCTACTAACAACCTTGACTATGTAAACAACTACGAAAAGCCATCTTTTTTTCAAGGGAAAACAAGCCTACGTTCAGATTGACAACCTTTTTGAAAATGATTTGTATGTTTTTCATGGCTTTCATTTCTGTTATAGGGTCACCTGGTTTCTATAAGTCAGCTGAACCTTCAGTTAAAAAGCGAATTCAATCGTTTTTTTATGTGACTGTGTAAAAATTTGTTTTGCCAGTCGATAAAAAAAAACTGAAATGTTATCTCTCCTTTTTTCCCAGGGAGAGGCAAACAGCAAGCTAAATATCTCCGGGGCCTTAACGCTGTCTGTTGACCACAGTGTGCGTGTGTGTGTGTGTGTGTGTGTGTGTGTGTGTGTGTGTGTGTGTGTGTGTGTGTGTGTGTGTGTGTGTGTGTGTGTCTGAGTGTGTGGAGCTGTCAACGCATGCATCTGCATATGTGTGTGTGTATAAGAGTTGTGTGACTGTGTGCGTGCATGTGTGTGTTTGTGTGCGTGGACCCGTGAATGTAGGTGGGTACTATATGTGTGTGACAGCTTGCGGTTGTGCAGAGGAAGTGTACCCATGATTGGGCGCGTTCGTGCATAACCTGCTATGTGTGTGGAAAGAGAAGGGGAATCTAGGGGGAGGGGGAGGGGGAGGGGGAGGCATCTCAGGACAGAGCTGGTGTTTGACAAATGGATTCTTGACCTGCCGTTTCTCGCCTCAACAGGGGGAGGAGGGGGGGGGGGCAGGGTGTGCATGTGGCTGATTGGCTGACTGCGCACCGTCATCTTACTCATGGGTGACTGGTTCCTCTCTGCCACACATGAACCCACGCGCGCGCGCACACACACACACACACACACACACACACAAGACAGACAGACAGACAGACAGACAGACAGACAGACAGACAGACAGACAGACAGACAGACAGACAGACAGACAGACAGACAGACAGACAGACAGACAGACAGACAGACAGACAGACAGACAGACAGACAGACAGACAGACAGACAGACAGACAGACAGACAGACAGACAGACAGACAGACAGACAGACAGACAGACAGACAGACAGACAGACAGACAGACAGACAGACAGACAGACAGACAGACAGACAGACAGACAGACAGACAGACAGACAGACAGACAGACAGACAGACAGACAGACAGACAGACAGACAGACAGACAGACAGACAGACAGACAGACAGACAGACAGACAGACAGACAGACAGACAGACAGACAGACAGACAGACAGACAGACAGACAGACAGACAGACAGACAGACAGACAGACAGACAGACAGACAGACAGACAGACAGACAGACAGACAGACAGACAGACAGACAGACAGACAGACAGACAGACAGACAGACAGACAGACAGACAGACAGACAGACAGACAGACAGACAGACAGACAGACAGACAGACAGACAGACAGACAGACAGACAGACAGACAGACAGACAGACAGACAGACAGACAGACAGACAGACAGACAGACAGACAGACAGACAGACAGACAGACAGACAGACAGACAGACAGACAGACAGACAGACAGACAGACAGACAGACAGACAGACAGACAGACAGACAGACAGACAGACAGACAGACAGACAGACAGACAGACAGACAGACAGACAGACAGACAGACAGACAGACAGACAGACAGACAGACAGACAGACAGACAGACAGACAGACAGACAGACAGACAGACAGACAGACAGACAGACAGACAGACAGACAGACAGACAGACAGACAGACAGACAGACAGACAGACAGACAGACAGACAGACAGACAGACAGACAGACAGACAGACAGACAGACAGACAGACAGACAGACAGACAGACAGACAGACAGACAGACAGACAGACAGACAGACAGACAGACAGACAGACAGACAGACAGACAGACAGACAGACAGACAGACAGACAGACAGACAGACAGACAGACAGACAGACAGACAGACAGAC
>NW_028170749.1:0-12500 GCF_963971535.1 Notolepis coatsorum | reverse complement strand
TCGTGTGTTCGTGTGTCCATGTGTCCGTGTGTGTGTGCGCGAGAGAGAGAGAGAGCGAGAGAGAGAGAGAGAGAGAGAGAGAGAGAGAGAGAGAGAGAGAGAGAGATAGTGTGTGTCTGTGTATTTTTGGAAGGCGAACACTTCATGAGGATCAGAGCTCATGTTGATACACTTTTGTTGTTCAGCCTCTCATTACACTGTATTTGGCACAGACACACACACAGACACACCACACACACACACATGGACACATGGACACACACACACACACGCGCGCGCAGGGACACACACACACACACTCACACACGCACGGACACACACACTCACACACTCACACACGCACGGACACACACACACACACACACACACACACACACACACACACACACACACACACACACACACACACACACACACACACACACACACACACACACACACACACACACACACACACACACACACACACACACACACACACACACACACACACACACACACACACGCACACGCACTGACACAAACCCAAAAAGACTAATTGTCATCCACATATTCATGTCCAGGATGATAAATATGCAGCACTCCCACTATGCCAAAACACACAGCACTGGAAAGCATCCACTCCAGTCTCTCCAGATAGTGTGCATCCCTCTGCCAACAGTGTTACCGCTACTAGTAAGACATATTGGACTATAGCTGCACGCGTCTTAGCTCAATTAAGAGGAGTGGGCCTTCAATCTGGAATAGTGTCGGTAAACCACGCAGAATAATTTATTTAACATTGGGTTTGGTGAATAGTATACACACCTTGTGGTTGGGCCTCATTGAGTTCATCAAGGAGTTTAATCAAACACAGGTGTCAGATGTTTCCCTCTGATGCAGTGAAATGGATTGAGATGCAGAAGGATTTAGTGTTGTTGTTGTTGCTGTTGTTGTTTTGGTGAAACTGTAACGAGATAGCAAACCCAACAGTAGAAACTCTTACGAACCATTACTAACCACTTCGATTAGATAAGATATTCCTTTATTGATCCTCTTGGGGAAATTCAGGCATTATAAAAAAAAAGACATAAATAGAGGCAATACAATTTGATCTGAATATAAAAACATGAGAAAAATAAACAGTGTAAACAATATAATTAACGCTGAATATAAAAATATGAGAAAAATAAACAAAGGAGCAGATGAGGGTCTGTATTCCCTATCGGTTCTAATATATGTTACAATAAATATAGGCAATAAAAAACACAAGGTTGTCATGCCGACACTGTGGCTTTTGTGGTTAAATAAAATGTCATGGTTAAGGTACGGTTAAGGTGAGGTTATGGTTAACTCATTCAGCGCCAGTCACGATGATAGTCGGGTTAACTCGCCATCGCTTGAGCGCCAGACCCGAGTATAGTCGGGTTTTAATCGTTATTTCTTTTATTAGCGTGTGTGGCTGTGTGCCGTTGAGTTTGAGGAGGCTGCGGCGGAGCCCCGCGGTCCAATGCTCTTTTCATGTATGCACGAGGTGTTATGGATTAGTGTTGTCTGAGGACCCAATCGCGGAACAGAACGAGGAGAGAACTGGCAGACGAGTGGAACGAGACGTGAAGCCAAGGGTGTAACTGAGGGGTACAATTCCCTGACTGTATTGTTAGATATGATATTTAATACCACTACCTCATGTACTTTAACTTCTGGCCATCCAGTACAAGATATAAGTATGATGAACACTTTCCCACCTGATGAAACAAATCCACACAAATGTACCAAATCGAAGGTTTAATATAGCAAAGGGTATATACAACGATCACTTAATTACATTTATGATTTGAAATATGAAATATGCACTTTTATGGCAAATGAGTATTCGTAGGTAAATCAACATTGAATGTCCAATCTCTGGTTACGCAGGGAGTAAGTATACAACCTGGAATATTTAGGAAACGATAGCGATGGTACTTAAATGATTATAGCTGGATACTCTAAGGGGGGGGGGGGGTCCCGCTGGTTGTAAGACAGTAGGAGGGGGGGGTTAGAGAAGCCGCTGGCGGTATCCCATCTGGTCGACGGTGTCTTGGGAGAATCCAAAGTCTTGGACACGGTGCCCACAGAACCTCGGTCCGCAGACGAATACAGCTGGACCCTCTGTGGACGGTAGCTGCCGGTCCACAACGGAGAGACGTGAGGCGACCTCACTGGTGTAGAGCGCCGTCTCACCTGGAGTCCTCTCCGGGGGGTAGTTCCAACACTCCGCAGTGTTGGCCTTTATCCATGGAATAATCAAAGCACCCAAAGCATAATCCAAGCCGTGGAAGGCTCGCCGTCGTCCGGGTAGAGTAATCCAATATACAGGTCCAGTCGCTCTTGGCCCGGAGCTCCTCGGATGCAAGCACCACTGGGGGTCTGCTCAGCCTGGTTAAGCGTCCAGATAACGTCAGGAACGATGGGGGTACTGATAACTTTAGAACTCTAACCGAACGATGCACCATACATAAATAGACTATTATTAGCTTAATAGAATACGTCCAACTCGACGGTATAGTGCCAAACTATGACTATTCAACTATTAATCTACACGATATCTCAATGCCTATTCTGGGCCAAGTAGGCCTTACTACACCGCACGTGCGTCGTGGGGAGGCTTTGCGTCTGTCACTCTGTTGGAGGGTAAAGAACTGGACTAAAAAAAAGTTCTACTTTACTTGCGCCATATATATATGCGCTATGAACAAATAGTACCATTCGTATTTCGCCCGACATATTCCTGCGCGGAACCGGGGCTTGCCACGACATGTTAGGCGGCACGATTGAACTTGGACCTAGGGGTATGGCAACCTGGCGCCAGGTTCTCGTCCAATGGTAGAATGAAACTATTATGGGCTGTTTAGTAGACTAAAGGGATATTCAGTGCATATTGTACAAGGAATATACAGGGGATATCAAACGATATACAAATACAATTAAATATATATATATAAATAAATATACATATTCGGTTTAATCTGATCCTTCACAACAAAGGGTGAAGTGTAAAAATTTTCTTTACTTCAAAAAGGGTAGCAACCAAAACAAAGAATCTCATAAACGAGAGCAGGTACAAAAACAAACAGAGGAACCACAGCAGAGCTGGTAGGGGAAGGCACAACTAATCTACAAACACTAATAAAACGAGACTGTAAAAACGAAAACAAAGATGATAACACAAACTGAAAAACTAGACTTACTGAAATAGGGAGACAAAGAACGAATGACAGCGCAAGGACGAGGGTAACAGCAAGGACTGGATAATCAGGAAACATCAAGACAGGGATCTCAAAACAATGAACCGACAATGGAGGACAGGAAACACACAGCATATATAGACAGACTAATTAAGACATGAGACACAGGAGGGCTAATTACCAACGAGGCACACATGGGGAGAAACACAAGACCAAACACTCTGGGGAAATAAACAGGGAAACAAACAAAACTAACCACACAAGAAAAGACTGAACACTAGACAGAGTAAACAACCTCCATACAAGGGACAAATAAAACAATTAACAAGAGATAAGATAAGATAAGATATTCCTTTATTGATCCCCTTGGGGAAATTCAGGCATCATAGCAGCATGGGGGGGAGGGGGGAGGGGTACAGGTAGTAAAACAACACAGTATACAGGTAGTAAAAGACAACACAGGCAGTGTAAACAATTTGATCAATATGGTCAATATAATTTACTATCTGACTAGCTGAGGAATATTCACATTATTCGCAGTGTCACATAAGGTGCAGTATGCATGAGGTAGTGTTATAATTTACTATCTACTGAGTATACATTAATCAAAGTACCAGGGTAGTGTAGGTTGTCCCCCTTGGGTTCCTATAAGTCCCAGGTCAATGTCTGGTAGCAGTCGCTGTCGCTGCCCCCTGTTGTGGAGCCTGGAGGCTGCTAGTCGCTGCCCACTGTTGTGGAGCCTGATGGCCGCTGGTATGAAGGACTGTCCGAGGCGGTTAGTTGAGTGTCGGGGGGGAATGAGTCTGTGGCTGAACGAGCTTCTCATCTTGACTAGCTCGTCGTAGAGGGGGTGGTAGGGGTTCTCCATGATGGCATCCAGCTTCCTTATCATCCCCCTCTCTACCATCACCTCAAGTCTAGGTAGCTCGACTCCCACCACGGAGCTAGCCTTCCTCACCAGCTTGTTGAGCTTGTTGGTGTCCCTTGAGTTGATGTAGCCTCCCCAGCATGCCACAGCATAGAAGAGGATGCTGGCCACAACAGACTGGTAAAAAGACTGCAGCAGTTTGTTGCACACATTGAAGGACCTGAGTCTCCTCAGGAAGAACAGCCTGCTCTGTCCCTTCCTGTAGAGGGCCTCTGTGTTGTCCGACCAGTCCAGTTTATTGTTCAGGTGTACCCCAAGGAACTTGTATGAGTCCACCATCTCCACATCCACCCCTCGGATGGAGATGGGAATCGGGGGGGGGCCTCTTCTTGCCCCTCCGGAAGTCCACCACCAGCTCCTTGGTCTTACTGGTGTTGAGTTGGAGGTGGTTGCTGTCGCTCCACCCCACGAAGCTCTCCACCAGGGCTCTGTACTCCTCCTCATCATCGTCGGTGATGTAGCTTACGATGGAGGAGTCGTCTGAGAACTTCTGCAGGTGGCACCCGCTGGAGTTGCGGCAGAAGTCTGAGGTGTAGAGGGTGAAGAGGAAGGGTGACAGCACAGTTCCCTGGGGGGCGCCGGTGTTGCTCACCAGTACGTCAGACTGAATGTCCTTTAGTCTGACGTACTGTGGCCTCTCAGTGAGATAGTCCTTGATCCAGGCCACCAAGCCGTGCTCCGGCTGCATCGCAGAGAGCTTCTCCGCTAGCAGTGACGGCTGGATGGTGTTGAAGGCGCTGGAGAAATCAAAGAACATAATCCTCACTGAGCTGCACGGCTTCTCCAGGTGCGTGTACGCTCTGTGGAGCATGTAGATGATGGCATCCTCCACCCCGATGTTTGCCTGGTATGCAAACTGCAGGGGGTCAACAACAAGGGAACAAGACTAAAGATAACACAAGGTTAAAACACATGGGAGACAACACAAAGGACAGGAATAAAAGTCTGTGCAAAGGTGGGGGCTGTTGAGGAGGAGAGGAAAGTCTGTGCAAGGGTGGGGGCTGTTGAGGAGAAGAGAAGGTCCCAGGGACAGGCGAAACCTCACACGAGGAAAGATAATAATGATAATCTAGCATTGATTTCAGGAAGATACGAAAATCAGGCGAAAAATTACAACGTGTTTAGTGTATTCCACTAAAATGCTATTATCCGTCTTTCTCTGGAATTACTCAGAGGCACCCAAAGTTATACTCATATTCAAAAGGCTATAAAATGGAAATGTACTGATGAAAAAACAATCCGTTTCGTACATGTTGACTGGATGCAACTAACTGATTATCGACGGGTGTATTAGACCCATAGCTATACTTTAAGATATTTTTTAAGGACTCGCAAATCTTGTAGTCCCCCCATTGACTTACAGCGGTGGCGCACTAGCGCCATCTCGTGGATTAAGCGGTATAGGCTGTTAAATGTGCAAAGCTCCTCCCACAAACAGCACTTAAAGCCCCTCCCACAAACAGCGCTTAAAGCTCCTCCCACAAACAGCACTTAAAGTTCCTCCCACAAACAGCACTCAGTGAGTCCACTGAGCCAGACTTTGTTGTCACTTCTATTGAAGCCTATGGTAGATGCATGGAGAAACAAAATATACAAGCTATCTGAGGAAATAATACGTCAACCAAAAGATTGCAGAGGATTCTGACATCCGAGGTAATAACCTGTTTAAATTACATTATAAAACGAGGAGACGGCTGATCCCATTCAACTCAACGTCGGCTGAACTGAGCGTTTCCACACTTGGCACCAATGTGCGTTCACGCTATGACACAGTGACCCTTCCTTCTTTTATAGTTTCCTTGGAGTGATCAATGACATTCCATTCCTTCTAACCTACACTTCCCTCGTTGGTTTCCTCCACCGCTCCTCCTCATAGGGGTCAGTGCGTGGCTTGTAATGACGGGGATGATGACAATGTCATTTGTCTAATAACTCAGAAGGGATCTCTCCCTCTTTTCTCCCTGAAATGTTTCACTGAGGAATCAAGGAAGAGACGGGTTCACATCACACATCTATAAACCTTTGGAGTTGGTCCTGGGGGAACCGGCGGTCTTGGGGGGGGGGGGGGGGGGGGGGAGGAAGTGTGAAATGTCTAATGTCTAATGTCTTTTGTGTTGTTTATAGTGTTTTTTATTTTGTACTCTATATTCTATATTTTATATTTTGTATTTGTTTTTTTGTACTTTGTATTTTGTAATTATTACCCAAGTTTTAAGTCTGTATTTATTATTTGTATTGTCTTGTCATTATCATTATTATTATTATCGTTGATGTCAATGTTGTGTTTGTTGTTGTAAAAAAAGAAATTGAAAATTAAAATAATCTGATAAAAAAAAATCTATCTATCTAAAAATCTATAAACCTTTGGAATGGACCCCAAATAGGCTCTGAACAAACACTTTCTGGTGGTGGCTACGACCTGGAAAACATACACACTGGTGGAGAGAACAATAGCTTGCCCTATAGTAGCACGTAAGGGCATCGCACGTTTGAACCCCTCTCAGTTCATCCCTTTTGAATTAGTCAAATGCCATTGTCATTATCCCAGTCATTATCAGCCACGTACCCCTATGATAAGACTATATTCAGTGCTTTTATTACTCAAAGGAGCCCCTGAGGTTGTTTGAAACACTATTGTTCCTTCAGGGAACACACAGCTGTAGGGCTGATGGGTCACTTATTATAATGTACAGTACACGCATGTCGAGTACATTAGACCTAAGTGAGCTTAAAACACACTGTAATGAGGAGAGGAGATGGAGGGTTCATTATCAAGAAATCACTTCTGTGTGTATGTGTGTGAGTGTGTATGTGTGTGTGTATGTGTACTGTATATCTGTGTGTGAGAGCAGCACGTGCGTGCATTTGTGAGAGAATGACAAAGTGTGTGTCTGTGTGTGCCTGTATGCTGCAGCTTGGCTCAGTGCCAAATAAAAATGGCATTTTGAGTCACTTTTAACATCCCAGTCGTTGTAATTGCCACCATTAATGCAGTGGAGGTTTCACCGTGCTGGACACCTCTGGTTATTATTACATTACATATGGCTGAGTGAGTGTGTGAGTGAGTGTGTGCATGTGTGTGAGTGTGAGCGTGTGTATGTGTGTGTGTAGAGAGAGTGAGTGAGTGGTGAGTGAGTGAGTGAGTGAGTGAGTGAGTGAGTGAGTGAGTGAGTGAGTGAGTGAGTGAGTGAGTGAGTGAGTGAGTGAGTGAGTGAGTGAGTGAATGAGTGTGTGCATAAAAAAACCAAAAAAAAAACCAAGTATGTAATAATTAATAATTAATTTATGACCACATACATTACAATCAGGCAATGGACTCAAACATTGTAAACACAGTTTGATTTTCAGTAAGAAGGGACCTCTGTCACATTACAGTATCAAGGACGCAGAAACTCCACAGTATGCAGCTGCCAACAATAGCAGAGACTGAACAATATACCCTGCTGCTGTAGGTGTTTGCACTGCCAGGTGAGACAGAACAAATGCAAACAATGCATCAGTAGCCTTGGAACCCCCAGGAACACCACCAGCAGCCCCGCCATTCACTACTTCCTTTGTGTTGTGTCCTTTGTACAGTAGAAATGCTTCCATATCACCGTTGTCTCCTCCTATTCCCTGCACCTGTCACACCACCATCACCTTTGACCCCGCCAGACAGTAGGGAGATAGAGGAGTCGAGGAGGAGCACAGGAGATAAAAACACAGTGTTCACTGCAGAACAATGGCTAGCCTTGACAGGCTGCATACTTTTTTCAAGTGTATATATATATATATATATATATATATATATATATATATATATATATATATATATATATATATATATATATATATTATATATATATATATATATATATATATATATATATATATATATATATATATAATATATATATATATTATGTTGAATTGTGTTAAAAGCCATTTCAATCATTTCTATCTCTAGCCAGAGGACACAGAGTGCTTTACAATGTAGAGGGTCAATTGCCACTTCCACCATCACTGCGTATACAGCTATATAGATGATGGACTAACAGAAAGCACGGTGATGGACTAACAGAAAGCACGGTGATGATGGACTAACTAACAGAAAGCATGGTGATGATGGACTAACAGAAAGCATGTGATGATGGACTAACAGAAAGCATGGTGATGATGGACTAACTAACAGAAAGCATGGTGATGATGGACTAACTAACAGAAAGCATGGTGATGGACTAACTAACAGAAAGCATGGTGATGATGGACTAACAGAAAGCATGGTGATGATGGACTAACAGAAAGCATGGTGATGATGGACTAACAGAACGCACGGTGATGATGGACTAACAGAACAATTTCATGACTTGAGTCTTTCCTCATTTTCGCCCCCCTCCATATGAACCCTTTCACTGCCACACGACAGAAGGTTAACCCTTTACTGTCTATCACACAACCGATGGTCGGGGGGTTGTTAACCGGCTGTCGTGTGGCAGTGAAAGGGTTAACCTTCTGTGTATTGTCGCAGTGAAAGGGTTAACCGTTTGGTAGTGCGGCGGTGAAAGGGTTAACTGTTTCCTAAAATGAATCATATTGTTCATCTTGTCGTGTTTGCACCGTTCTTTACCTCAGCGGATCACGGGCGCTTTCAATTATTATTGTTAATAATGATAATGATAATAATAATACTATTTCAAATCGGAGGTCATTTTAATCTCTACACTGCAATGTCTTTTGTGTGTGTGCCACTCCATAACAGAAGCTGAGTGCAGGAATAAATTGTGAGGAGAAATTTATCCATTCTGCTCTCGTCTTGTAACGAGGTCGTGTAGAGAGCGCTGCACAACAAATCTCATCCACTTACAACAAACAGCCTCACCTCATTTCAAAACTGCTGGCATTCTTTACCTTCTGATTAGCCAAACACACCTCCAGGTGTGTGTGTGTGTGTGTGTGTGCGTATGTGCCTGTGTGTGTGTGTGTGTGTGTGTGTGTGTGTGTGTGTGTGTGTGTGTGTGTGTGTGTGTGTGTGTGTGTGTGTGTGTGTGTGTGTGTGTGTGTGTGTGTGTGAGTGTGCGTGTGTGTTTATACAAAATTGTAATTTCCACACCTGCTTGAGGCTTTTTGTCGCTGAGTACCTGATTCATCCATTCCCTTTACTTTGTGCATGTGTGTGTGTGTGTGTGCGTGTGTAGGTGTGTGTAGGTGTGTGTGTGTGTGTGTGCATGCACATGTGTGTGCAAAGTTGAGAGTCGCCAGCCTAGAAGCCTTGAATAATAAAGTAGTCAAGCTCTGCCTCATTTGGAGTTCTATAATGAAATCACAGACATTTGAAAACTCAATTAGTGTGTGTGTTTGTGTCTGTCTATGTGTGTGTGTGGGACAAGGATCACCAACATAATATTTTCAAAAAGCCATACATGTTTTGTAAGATATAAAAACGTGTGTGCCAGGCGTCATTTTCATATTTCTTTGTTGTTATATATTTTTTTATTGTGTTTTTGGTAGATGTTTTATTGTTTTTTTTCTGGGCAGTCCGGTATAGAGAGAGAGGAAGTATGGGAGGATAGAGGGGGGACGACATTCGGCAAAGGTCGCCGGGTCCGGGAGTCGAACCGGGACGGCCGTGTTGCGCAGCATGTTTACATTTCTAAACTTGGGAACATCCCAATGACCATCAATATAGCCCACATGTCCCAATGATGAAATAAGGACATGCGGTGCTAACTGACAGCTTACACAGCATGCAGGGTCTGTGAGCTGCCACAAGGGCAAAGGGGCTAAGTGAGTGAGTGAGTGAGTGAGTGAGTGAGTGAGTGTGAGTGAGTGAGTGAGTGAGTGAGTGAGTGAGTGAGTGAGTGAGTGAGTGAGTGAGTGAGTGAGTGAGTGAGTGAGTGAGTGAGTGAGTGAGTGAGTGAGTGAGTGAGTGAGTGAGCCTGAATAAGACATCTGGAAATATACCAATATCACCTATACTGGGTTTATGTGATCTGCTGAAGTGCACTGTCCACAATTCCAATGTTCTGAATATTGTGTTTATTCAGGAATATCTGTAATTTAGGATATTACCTTAGGGACCTGTCATCTGCAATATTCTGTGCTCTGTTGATTTCCAGATCGTAGTCAGTTGAGACTACATATTACAGGTTACAGACTACAGCCCCCCCCCCCCCCCCACACACACACACACACAATAATAAATAGCCTTTGGACTGAGGGTAAAATACTGTATAAAAAATAATAATAATAATATGCTAAACATCTCCGAGCTTCAGCTGGATAGCTGTAATGTGCATTAGGTTAGGAGGAAATCTGTCTTGAAGTGCCTTTCAGGCAGAGTTGGGACGCGGCAGCAAATTGTCGAGGATAAATCCGATTTTACTCTTTTCTTTTTACAAATTACTTTCCGCAGGAAGATCCCGCTTTGTGAATAATCACAAGCGAAGCTCTCCTGAAAAGGGAGAACAAATATCCTCTCTTTTTCTTCCCCCTTCCAAAGGGAAAGTTTCAAGTTTCTTTAATAGTTGTCATACAGAAGTACAGAATACTTTCATACAAAATGCTTCTTACTGTTACGCTCCAGAGACTGTGCTAGACAAGATAGTATCAAATAACATAGTATAGCATGTAATTTAGAAGAAGAAAATGAGGTCACAGTGTTCAGTATAGACATATGTACAATGTTCTGAGTTACCATATAATATACAATACTATGCAGTGTACTAATGTACAGTACTATATAGTGCAAAGCAGAAATGGGATGAGGTACAATTTAGGTACAATTTACAGTAAGGTGTACGAGTTGTAGTGCAATCCTTCATCAATAAATATAAATATAAAGTGTGGGGAGTGGGTGCTACAGTGTGTTTGTTTAAAGTGGGTGTGTGCTATAAGGTAAGGTTGTTTAGTTTTTTTGTTGTTTTTTTTAACACTGAAGAGAGGGGTTGTCATGTCTGCTTCTTTGCAAAGAGAGAGAGAGAGAGAGAGAGAGAGAGAGAGAGAGAGGAGGAGAGAGAGAGAGAGAGAGAGAGAGAGAGAGAGAGAGAGAGAGAGAGAGAGAGAGAGAGAGAGAGAGAGAGAGAGAGAGGGCTCTGAAGAAGAAGGATTGCTTAGAGGAGAACAATCATGAAGACAGATGAGTGGGGGTCAGAGACTGGGAGGGAACGGGGGGGGGGGGGGGGGGGGGGTGGAGGGTAAGCGGACGAGAGACAAGGAGAAAAGAGGGGAGAGAGCGAGAACAGGCGGGCCCCCCCCATCATAATTGAAGGCTTTTCATTGGGCTATTACCGCCACACACTCCTAAATGTCTGTCTGGTTACTATTATTAGCATGCTGAAAGGACCGTGTCATGGCTTGTATGTGGAGAGTGATGGCATATAATGGCCCACGTCATCATACAAAATTGTTGTGTGCCGTTCAATAATAATTAAACAAGACTGGGGTTTGCCCTACATAGGCAAAAAGCAGTAACTTCAGTCACTGTTGATTGCCTTTGTAGGGTAGGATAGCCCTCTACGTGTCTATGTATACCATTATATCTGTTACTCTCTACATGTGTATTTATACCATTATATCTGTTACTCTCTACATGTGTATTTATATACCACTATATCTGTACCCTTCTACATGTGTATTTATAACACTATATCTGTACCCCTCTACATGTGTATTTATACCACTATATCTGTACCCCTCTACCTTTATTATAATTTTTGTATAGTTATGTCAAGTTTACATACAGAGATAAGCAATCATAAATAGACAAAATATTATAACAACTGCCCCTCACTGACGGTGGAAGGGCAGGCTATAGTGGGAAACAACCCGCTGTCAATAAGCCTACAATTTACACATTGGAACAATTGGAACAACACTGAGAAACAATAGTAAACAATCAAATATGACCACTTTGGTCCTGGCTGTCCTCTCTTGTTCAATAGAAATAAATAATAATAAAGAAATATTAAACGAATATAACCGCAACTCTTTCAGTCCACTGTGGGCTTCAAAATTGCAACTCCTCAAAGTTGGCATCTAACCAGAGTGCAAGGTAGCAGTAAAGTGCCTTGCAGTATACAGTATACCATGTGAATATAAGACACCATGGTGCGGGCTGTCCCCGACTAAGGATTTGGATAGTCGACTTTGATCGGCCGAAATTTGCCGATAGTTACCCCTGTGTGAATGAATTTTTTTTTTAAATAAAAAAATACAAATAAAAATTGTATCATTCCATTTGGGCTGTGGGGGGTGCTTAATGTTTGAAGGAGTTGACTGAATGCTTCTTGTCCTCTGCGAAAGCATGGAATTGGTCCACTGATGGATACATCTTGATATTTGTCTAGTCTAGTGTGTTCATTAGATGCATGGGTGAAATCCTCTTT
>NW_028170750.1:0-5000 GCF_963971535.1 Notolepis coatsorum | reverse complement strand
AAACGTTCCTGTAAACATGTTGTGACCTGTGTATTTAGCAACAGACGTAATAATAACTGTTGCTCACCACCTCAGCTCCGCGGTCTGACTAACCGCTGTGTCCCCCAGGAGGTCTCCCCTGGGCGGGTTAAGTCCCGGGCCCCGCCCCGCCCTGTCGGAACAGGAGTACCAGCAGCTGGCCCTGGACACTCTGGAGGAGCTGGACTGGTGCCTGGACCAGCTGGAGACCATCCAGACACACCGCTCGGTCAGCGACATGGCTTCCAACAAGGTACCCACAGCTCAGGATCTCTAGACTTTGGGGTCAGGGCGACCATGTTGGGGTCAGGGCGACCATGTTGGGGTCAGGACCACCATGTTGGGGTCAGAGTGACCATGTTGGGGTCAGAGTGACCATGTTGGGGTCAGAGTGACCATGTTGGGGTCAGGATGACTATGTTGGGGTCAGAGCGACCATGTTGGGGTCAGAGTGACCATGTTGGGGTCAGAGCGACCATGTTGGGGTCAGAGTGACCATGTTGGGGTCAGAGTGACCATGTTGGGGTCAGAGTGACCATGTTGGGGTCAGAGTGACCATGTTGGGGTCAGAGTGACTATGTTGGGGTCAGAGTGACCATGTTGGGGTCAGGACCACCATGTTGGGGTCAGAGTGACCATGTTGGGGTCAGGACCACCATGTTGGGGTCAGAGTGACCATGTTGGGGTCAGGACCACCATGTTGGGGTCAGAGCGACCATGTTGGGGTCAGAGTGACTATGTTGGGGTCAGAGTGACCATGTTGGGGTCAGAGTGACTATGTTGGGGTCAGAGTGACCATGTTGGGGTCAGAGTGACTATGTTGGGGTCAGAGTGACCATGTTGGGGTCAGAGTGACCATGTTGGGGTCAGAGTGACCATGTTGGGGTCAGAGTGACCATGTTGGGGTCAGAGTGACCATGTTGGGGTCAGGACCACCATGTTGGGGTCAGAGTGACCATGTTGGGGTCAGGACCACCATGTTGGGGTCAGAGTGACCATGTTGGGGTCAGGACCACCATGTTGGGGTCAGAGTGACCATGTTGGGGTCAGGACCACCATGTTGGGGTCAGAGCGACCATGTTGGGGTCAGAGTGACCATGTTGGGGTCAGGACCACCATGTTGGGGTCAGAGCGACCATGTTGGGGTCAGAGCGACCATGTTGGGGTCAGAGTGACTATGTTGGGGTCAGAATGACCATGTTGGGGTCAGAGTGACTATGTTGGGGTCAGAGTGACCATGTTGGGGTCAGGACCACCATGTTGGGGTCAGAGTGACCATGTTGGGGTCAGGACCACCATGTTGGGGTCAGAGTGACCACCATGTTGGGGTCAGAGTGACCATGTTGGGATCAGAGTGACCATGTTGGTGTCAGAGCGACCATGTTGGGGTCAGGACCACCATGTTGGGGTCAGAGTGACCATGTTGGTGTCAGAGCGACCATGTTGGGGTCAGGATGACCATGTTGGGGCCCCTTGCCTGATGTTGAATTGTGGTCTCTGCCTTCTAATCTGCCTCTACTCTCTTTGCCTCCTAATCTCTGCCTTCTAATCTATCTCTACTCTCTGCCTCATAATCTGTCTCTACTCTCTCTGCCTTCTAATCTGTCTCTACTCTCTGCCTCATAATCTGTCTCTACTCTCTCTGCCTCCTAATCTCTGCCTTCTAATCTATCTCTACTCTCTCTGCCTTCTAATCTGTCTCTACTCGCTCTGCCTTCTAATCTGTCTCTACTCGCTCTGCCTTCTAATCTGCCTCTACTCTCTCTGCCTTGTAATCTGCCTCTACTCTCTCTGCCTTCTAATCTATCTCTACTCTCTCTGCCTTCTAATCTGTCTCTACTCGCTCTGCCTTCTAATCTGCCTCTACTCTCTCTGCCTTGTAATCTGCCTCTACTCTCTCTGCCTTCTAATCTATCTCTACTCTCTCTGCCTTCTAATCTGTCTCTACTCTCTCTGCCTTCTAATCTGCCTCTACTCTCTCTGCCTCCTAATCTCTGCCTTCTAATCTGTCTCTACTCTCTCTGCCTTCTAATCTGTCTCTACTCTCTGCCTCCTAATCTGTCTCTACTCTCTCTGCCTTCTAATCTGTCTCTACTCTCTGCCTCCTAATCTGTCTCTACTCTCTCTGCCTCCTAATCTGTCTCTACTCTCTCTGCCTTCTAATCTGTCTCTAATCTCTCTGCCTCCTAATATCTGCCTTCTAATCTGTCTCTACTCTCTCTGCCTTATAATCTGTCTCTACTCTCTCTGCCTTCTAATCTGTCTCTACTCTCTGCCTTCTGCCTGCAATAGCAGCTGGTAAAACTTTGGTGATTTATGGAATGACCGTTGTTATGTGTCCAAAGCCCGAAATAAAAAATAACTGAACTGAACTGAACTGAACTCTCTGCCTTCTAATCTATCTCTACTCTCTCTGCCTTCTAATCTGTCTCTACTCTCTCTGCCTTCTAATCTGTCTCTAATCTCTAATCTCTTTCTCCCCTGCCACAGTTCAAGAGGATGTTGAACAGGGAGCTGTCTCACCTGTCAGAGATGAGTCGTTCAGGCAACCAGGTGTCAGAGTACATCTCCAGCACCTTCCTGGGTGAGCTCACCGCATGGTGAATCAAGAATCAAGAATCAAGAGGTTTATTTGTCACATACATACCAGGGCATACAGTGAAATGCGGGTGGTCATGCCCGCATTGATTGTGCAAATACAATAATAAAATAGGCATAGAACAAATTAAATAGGTAAGACACAAGATATGCATAGAAAAAATACATGCTAAATTCCTGAGAAACTGGTTCCTATATACACTACTATACAATATATAATTTACAATTTGAACTCCTTAAAGTATCTAAACTATACTATACAGTACCTCCTTCCTTTAAAGTTGTTGCTCTGTATGTATGTCCTGCCTTTTTAATAATGTTCCTTTGTGTTTTATTTTTATTTATTTGATTTTATCCCCCATCCCCTAGGGGGCTTTTTACCCCCAAATAGGCCGTTATTGAAAATAAGAACTTGTTCTTAATTAACCTGCCTATTCAAATAAAGGTTTGATGATGATGATGAAAGTGACATTTTGTTTAAAGTGATTGTTTTAGCGATTGCCGCATGAGTGTTGTGTGTGTGTGTGTAGGTGTGTGTGTGTCTGTGTGTGTGTGTGTGTGTGTGTGTGTGTGTGTGTGTGTGTGTGTGTGTGTGTGTCTGTGTGTCTGTGTGTGTGTGTGTGTCTGTGTGTGTGTGTGTGTGTGTGTGTGTGTGTGTGTGTGTGTGTGTGTGTGTGTGTGTGTGTCTGTGTGTGCTCATGTGTACTTGTGAGTGGAGAGTTCAGTGTTCAGTGTTCTGATGGCCTGGGGGAAGAAGCTGAGCCGGAGTCTCTCTGTTCTTGCAGTGTGTGACACCACAATACAATATTATACCATTCTACCAACCATGCCCCGATACGCCATACGACATGTATAATATGGCAACAGTGGAGGTAGAGCAGTCGTCTGGTAATCCGTAGGTCCTTGAGCAAGACACTTAACCCCTAACTGCTCCTGATGAGCAGGTTGGCACCTTGCATGGTTGCCGTCGGTGTGTGAATGTGTGAGTGAACGGGTCAAATGTGAGGAACAAAATTGTAAAGCGCTTTGGATAAAAGCTACTATATAAATGCGCCATTTACCATTTAACATAATTATACATGGCGACAGTGGCTTAGGAGGTAGAGTGGCCGGTTCGATTCCGGCTTCTCCTGAGCAGCGTGTCGACGTGTCCTTGAGCAAGACTTAACCCGTAACCCCTAATTGCTCCAGAAGAGCAGGTTGGCCCATCGCACGGTTGCCTCTGCTGTTGGTGTGTGAATGAATGTGTGAGTGAATGGGTGAATGTGAGGCGTGAGTTGTAAAGCGCTTTGGATAAAAGCATGGAATGAACTACCCATCCCAGTTAGGAGCCGAAACCCGTCCAATCTTTCGCTGTCGACTAAAGACGCACTTCTTCAACCATTATCTGAAAAAAAAAGATTTAAATAAAAAAAGAATCTAACCCTAACTACTAACCTTACTGTCATGCACTTGTCCTAATATACTAACCTACACTGTAGCACTCAACACTTTGATGAACATTGTTACTCAGCTGATAGAGTTGTGCCGTTCCTGATGACTTGTCGTACAGAACTTTTTTTTTTATCCACTTTTTCTCCCATTTTCAATTTTTCTCCCATCCCAATTTTCATATCGTCCAATTCAACCCTCCCCTGTCTTCGAACGTTGTTTCTTGCCTCCCACAAGCCGGCTGCAATGTGGACTAAGTCATACATAGCACGAGTCCCCTCCGATACTCGAGGTAACAGCAGTCGCATCTTTTCACCTGCGCAGCTCGATCTTTCAGCGTCGGGGTCTGGGCTTTGGAGGGGCCCCGCCCCCGTCGCTTCTTGATTCTACTGCGCACCAACCGACCTGTAGGAGTCGCTGTCCACAACGCCCGATCCCCACCCTTCAGTTTCCCTCCCCGTAATACGGCCAATGTGTATTACTGTGGACGACCAGCTAAACTGAAAGCAATGTGGAGAGCGGGGCTCGAACAGGAGGCATCCTGTTCGAGCCCAGTCTCCAGCATTCGTTGCGAGCGCCTTGCCCACTGCGCCACGTAGCCGCCCTTGTCGTACAGAACTTGTAAGTCGCCTTGGATAAAAGCGTCAGCTAAATGACTAAATGTAAATGTAAAAGCACTATATAAATGCAGTCTATTTTATGAAAAAACAGTATCAAATAAAATGTATGCGCGTGTGTGTGTGTGTGTGTGTGTGTGTGTGCGTGTGTGTGCGTGTGTGTGTGTGTGTGTGTGTGTGTGTGTGTGTGTGTGTGTGTGTGTGTGTGTGTGTGTGTGTGTGTGTGTGTGTGTGTGTGTGTAGACAAGCAGAACGAGGAGGAGATCCCGTCTCCCACTCTGAAGGAGAAGTCGATGAGTCACATCACCGGGGTGAGGAAGCTGTCGCACAGCTCCA
>NW_028170751.1:70000-79000 GCF_963971535.1 Notolepis coatsorum | reverse complement strand
GAACCTTCTCTCCTGTGTCTCCTCTACTCTGTGTCCCTCTCAGCCTTCCTACTGTCTCAATAAAGAACCTTCTCTCCTGTGTCTCTACTCTGTCTCCCTCTCAGCCTTCCTACTGTCTCAATAAAGAACCTTCTCTCCTGTGTCTCCTCTACTCTGTGTCCCTCTCAGCCTTCCTACTGTCTCAATAAAGAACCTTCTCTCCTGTGTCTCCTCTACTCTGTCTCCCTCTCAGCCTTCCTACTGTCTCAATAAAGAACCTTCTCTCCTGTGTCTCTACTCTGTCTCCCTCTCAGCCTTCCTACTGTCTCAATAAAGAACCTTCTCTCCTGTGTCTCCTCTACTCTGTCTCCCTCTCAGCCTTCCTACTGTCTCAATAAAGAACCTTCTCTCCTGTGTCTCCTCTACTCTGTCTCCCTCTCAGCCTTCCTACTGTCTCAATAAAGAACCTTCTCTCCTGTGTCTCTACTCTGTCTCCCTCTCAGCCTTCCTACTGTCTCAATAAAGAACCTTCTCTCCTGTGTCTCCTCTACTCTGTCTCCCTCTCAGCCTTCCTACTGTCTCAATAAAGAACCTTCTCTCCTGTGTCTCCTCTACTCTGTCTCCCTCTCTCTACTACATCTCTCATCCATCCCTCCCCCTCCCGTCTCCCTCCATGCTCCTGTCCAGAAGCGATCCCTCCTCACTGGGCCAGTCGGGGTTAATGCGATGAGTACTAGAGCGTGTCCGTGATGTTAGGCCCATCTGAATTACCTGCACCACCAGTGGACAGACAGCTCAGCATCTTATAAATGCAGACATAAAAGATAACGTCCCGTGAAAACCAGTCCAGTTCAAATTCAACATCCCTGAGCTTTTACCAGGAAAGGGATCATTGCGTCTTCTTTAACCCTTTCACTACCACACTACAGAAGGTTAACCTTTCACTACCACACTACAGAAGGTTAACTCTTTCACTACCACACTACAGAAGGTTAACCTTTCACTACCACACTACAGAAGGTTAACCTTTCACTACCACACTACAGAAGGTTAACCTTTCACTACCACACTACAGAAGGTTAACCCTTTCACTACCACACTACAGAAGGTTAACTCTTTCACTACCACACTACAGAAGGTTAACCTTTCACTACCACACTACAGAAGGTTAACCTTTCACTACCACACTACAGAAGGTTAACCTTTCACTACCACACTACAGAAGGTTAACCCTTTCACTACCACACTACATAAGGTTAACCTTTCACTACCACACTACAGAAGGTTAACCCTTTCACTACCACACTACATAAGGTTAACCTTTCACTACCACACTACAGGTTAACCTTTCACTACCACACTACAGGTTAACCCTTTCACTACCACACTACATAAGGTTAACCTTTCACTAACACACTACAGAAGGTTAACCTTTCACTACCACACTACAGAAGGTTAACCTTTCACTACCACACTACAGAAGGTTAACCTTTCACTACCACACTACAGAAGGTTAACCTTTCACTACCACACTACAGAAGGTTAACCTTTCACTACCACACTACAGAAGGTTAACCCTTTCGCTACCACACTACAGAAGGTTAACCCTTTCGCTACCACACTACATACGGCTCTGTGTTGTGTGTTGTTGTGTTGTGGTGTAAATAACAGCACGTCTTACCTGACTGAGAAGTCATAGGAACAGGACGCCAGTACCGTTTGGCTGAATGGAGAGAACTAGAGAGAGAGAGAGAAATAGAGAGAGCGAGAATAGGATAAGTTACAGAGGAAGTTACCTATATTACTGTATAGAATAAGTTTACTTCGGTATATTTTCTGAAAGTATACTTTGTACAGTGTTGGTGTATTTCTGTATGCGTCGTCCAACTCTCTGCGTAGGAGAATGCGTCAGGTGACCACGAGTCTGTAACTCCAATAGTGTCGGTCTGTTGTTCACAGTGTTCTGGTTCTGTACCGTTATCCTCTGAACTACGTGGCCTCGTTGGAACACGGCCACCAGTGATGTCATCGTCGGCGACATTGAACCCTTGTGTTGTGTTAATTACAGCTCCATGAAACGATAAGGTATGGTATAACATCTTTTCATCTACATCATGTCACGGCGCTGTAAGAGTGTGCAGGGATATATAATTACATGTGTTCAGTTGCATAAACATATTAATCATGACAACATATTTGATTAATCACATTCCATATGCATAAACGAAACGACACTTTAATCAAGCCTCTTCAGGTGCTCGACTCCATAGAGAGGGAGGAGAGCTGATGAGATTAGATTAGATTAGAGAGTTACACACAGTAAGAACCAGATACGGAGCGGCTAGGGGGAAAGCCGTTGCTATCGTAGTGAGATAGCCACACGACCAAGAGAGTTAGACATCGCGAGAGATGGAGAGACTTTGAGACATTAAGCTGGTATTCTTCCGGCTAACAGAAACAGAAGGGTGTTGGATAGCAGCGAGACATGGCCTGGAGGGCGGGGGAGGGGAAGCAGCCACGAGGAGAGCTAGCTTCGGCTAATAGAACAGATAGCTACCGGCTAACAGGACAGGCTTCGGCTAGTGAGCTAGGCCGCAACAACCAACAGAGAGATATAATTATTAATCTAGTTTCTTCACTTTTTAAAGACTTTCAATTTGCTTCATTCTGTACAAGACCTTTTGTTTATGAAAATAAACATCCCCCCAAGAAAGAGACCACTATTCGAGTTGATTCTTTTGCCCGGATGCATCAACGGGGTGATACAGAGTGTGACGGCCAGTGAGAGAACCATCATCAACAACTAAAGACACAACGCAGGGGTTTCACGGACGGTGATAACAATCAACGAGGAAGCTGTTGACGCTGTAATCTTTCATAGTGCTAATCAGATGTATGTACAGAGTTGTAGTATTAATATGTACAGTGATACAGGTATGAAGACACTATGGTAGTAAGTCATACTGGCCAGCAGCGTAACTAGTAAGAGTAGGTAATGTATATGTACAGATATAATATCTACAGTTATGTAAAAATTATTATATGCAGGTATGTACAGACAGGTATGTACAGACAGATAAATATATATATAAATAAGGTATATACAGCATTATTGTACATGCTATCATACAGAGTTACATGGGTTATATGCAGGTGTGTTTTTATCTATTTATTCTTACAAATGTGCACTACCTCTCTACCTCATTTTGCATTTCATTTTTGCATCGTGTACATTTTAGTTTTGTATATTTGAATATTTTGTTGAGTTTTTGGTCCTTACTTTTTAACTTTTTTAACATAATTTTTTACTGTATGAAGCACAATCTTAGGAGGCTCATATAGAGCCAAGAATTTCACTATAATGTACATCTACCTACATGTGGCCAGCTGGGGTTATTGTGGGTGTGGCTCTGGCGTCAGCGTGTATTTCAGTCTGACCGGATGGCGGCTGGAAGGAACACTTCCTAGTTGTGTGCGGGCGGGGACAGCAGCAAACATTTCCCCACACCTGATTCCCCTGTGACGGGACGAGAGAGAGTCCTGGGAACGACAGACCGTGAACGGTGGAGAGGCGAGGCGTTGTGCTTAAGCCTGGCGATGCAAAGGCTGGGGAACTAGATGTACCGTTGTGGCCCGGGTGTGTGCTGTGTGTGTGTGTGCGGCGCCGGGGGTTTCGTTCACTCAGTTCAAGTGTGGTGGTCCTGGTCAACACGTGGTCATTGTTTTTGGCTACTACATGTTAGGGTGTAGTGTGGGTTCAGTCTGTCTCTCTGTGCTAAATGTATACATGGTGATACCTCTATTTTTGTATAAAATTCAACTTACTCTTTCTGATATCATAGTTTACAATAAAGATAATTATATTAAACATAATTGCTTTGTCTGTCTGTTATATGCCCTGAACCTCCTGGTTACAGTTTGGCGCAGTTGGCAGGATTTAATTTGATTTTGTGACCTAGGCTTCGGGTATTTATAACAGCACATAGAGAGACAGATTGGATTTGCATACAGGGGGAGAATTTAGGGACAGAGTGGCTAAAAACAGTGACCACACAGCGTCCAAGAAAGGCCGGGGAGTCAGTCAACAGAAGACTCTGCCGTCACAACAGTCTCCTGCCGGCCGGATGGACAAGAGGACCGTTGGTGAAGTGACGTATCACAGCTGTTTAAGGTGGCTTTGTGAAACACGAAAATGAGTGTGAAGGACTTACAAGATGAACTTGATGCTCTGAAAGCCAGAGTGCAGTCCGATAAAGAGGCCATCAGCCAGTTGAAAACTGAAAATGAGTCTTTAGTACAGAAGCTGGACGGGAATCACTCTCCCTTGTCTGCTCAGTCCTCTGGTAATCAGGGGTCGGGGGCGGGTGGGCATGTGGGGGGGGGGAGAGTCTGCCTGTTGGTACCAGGGAACGGATTGTATACCTGCCAAAGGAGAGAAAATGTCCAGTATTCACTGGGGGCTCAAGCGCTATTTTTTACGATTGGTTGGACGAAATTAATGCTACTTAATGCCGCTCTTACGCTAGAGCCGAAAAAGTGGCGTACATTTACGAGCATCTGGGGGGGGAAGCAAGGCAGGAGATAAAGTATCGCACACAGGCTGAACGATCGAGTCCAGTGCAGGTGTTAGACATTCTACAAGAGATATATGGGCAGCCTCAGTCACTCACTAAATTACAAAGACAGTTCTTTGATAGAAGACAACAGGATGGGGAGTCTGTACGGGAATATTCACATGCATTAATGGCTATCATGGAAGAGATCAATCACTGTAAGGTGAAGGAGGCGTAGTGTGGCGATTTTGCCTTGCGTGACCAATTTGCAGAAAATGTATCCGATATCAGTCTCCGTCGAGAATTTTTAAAAACAACCCGCCAGCAACCCACCATGTCGTTTTTGGCGCTCCGTAGAGAAGCTTTTCAGTGGGGAGAGGAAGCGGAGTGGGGGGGAAAGCGTAGAAGGCGGGTGGTGGGTTCCTGTGAGAAGGTGGAGGCCACGCCAGTAGAGGCGAGTGTAGTTACTGCTGCGATGGAGGTGAAGCCTGATCCTACGCTTGCCAAAGTTTTAGACATGTTACAAAAACAACAGGTTCTAATTGATGATTTATCACAACAACTTTCAACCACTTTGCAGGCATCAGGGTCTAGGCGAACAGACGCCCGTAAATGGCAGCCACGGTACGATGCCTCAGGGCAGCCCATTTGTTTTAAATGTCAGAAAGCTGGCCATATCGCACGATTCTGTGTGGCCCCACGGCCTAGCCGTAGTCAAGACCATTGGTCTCCTGCTTTGGCCGCATGGAGGGATGGGGCAGCTCAGATATCGGAGCAGCAGGGAAACTGTCTCCCTCTGTGGTGAAGAGCCAAACCACAGGTGGAGTACAGCCAGGCTCGGTAACAGTACCCCATATTGATCCGCACGTGTATGAGTGTTTGGTGGGGGAGTGTGACACTGTGGAAGTTTCTATGGGGGGGTGAAGTTTCAATGTTTAATCGATTCCGGGTCCAATGTGTCGACTGTTACCGAAAGTTTTTTCTTTAAACATCTACTGCCAAAATGGGGGGGGGGGGATTTGGCCGACTGTGGATGGCTGACATTGAGTGGGGCCCATGGATTGAGTATCCCTTATTTGGGCTACTTCACCGTTGATGTGGAGGTGGTGGCGTTGGATAGGACCATACCGCAGAGGGGTATATTAGTGGTGAAAGACCCCGTTGGACAAGCCGCAAAAGAGCGCAAACAAGCAGTGCCGGGCTTGCTCGGGATGAATGTTATTAAGGAGTGTTATCAGCTGTTATGCCCTGCGCATGGTCCTAGCCCACCGCCGCTCCTCCTGAAGGCCCCAGGCTGGCAGTCTGCTTTTGCAGCCTGTCTAAATGAACAAACTGTCACATTGGAAAGGAACATGTTTGCTGCTGCTGTCCCCCCGTTCACAATCCCTGCAGGATCGATGTGTTTTGTTCCAGCGGCCGGACCTGACAGTCTATGCCTGTCTAGGGCATCTGTACTTATAGAGCCGTTGGGGTTGGAAGAGGGGAATTTGCCTGCGGGGTTAGTGGTCTCTAGTGCCTATGTAGAAGTTAACAATGGACATTTGA
The DNA here is from genome assembly GCF_963971535.1 of Notolepis coatsorum. Classification (NCBI taxonomy): domain Eukaryota; kingdom Metazoa; phylum Chordata; class Actinopteri; order Aulopiformes; family Paralepididae; genus Notolepis; species Notolepis coatsorum. The sequence goes on along the minus strand of NW_028170751.1, from coordinate 72,923 downwards.
CTATTCCGGTCATTAATGTGGGTTCCTCAGATGTTAGTTTGAAGCCACAGACACGCCTCGCATCGTTACATCTGGCTGAGGTAGTGGCCGGGGAGGGCGTTTCTGTCCATTTTAAGCGGGTGGGTCCACGGGAGGAGCAGGTTATGATTAGGGAGCAGCATGGGTCGCAAGGAGACGGGGAGCTGTCCCCCGAGATCGCTGCACTGTGCTTCCCGGGTTTGTCGGAAGAGCAGGCAAGACAAGCCAGGCAACTGTTGTACAAGTTTTCTCATGTGTTTGCCTCCTCAGATAGTGAATTAGGATGCACAAATCTGATTTATCATGAAATCCCAGTTGTTGATGAGGCTCCGGTGAGTCAGAGGTACCGAAGGATCCCGCCCAGTCAGTATGAGGAAGTGAGAAGCCACATCCAGAAGTTGTTGGAACAGGGAGTGATTAGGGAGAGCAGTAGCCTGTACTCTTCCCCCTTGGTGATCGTGAGAAAGAAAGACGGTTCGATTAGGCTGTGTGTGGACTATAGGCGGTTGAATGCCAAAACCTGCAAAGATGCGTTCCCGCTGCCTCGCATTGAGGAATCATTGGACTCTCTGAGTGGTGCAACGTGGTTCTCGACACTGGACTTAGTGAGCGGCTATAATCAGGTGGAGATGCTTGAGAGGGATCGTCCAAAAACGGCCTTTTGCACACCATTTGGGCTGTATGAGTTCAACCGGATGCTGTTTGGTTTGTGCAACGCACCGGGGACATGACAGCGGCTCATGGAGCGCATCCTGGGTGACCAGCGGTTCAAAGCATTGTTGCTCTATCTTGACGATGTCGTGGTCTTCTCTTCCACCTTTGCAGAACATCTACGTCGGTTGGAGAGGGTTTTGTTACGGTTTGAGCAGTGCAACCTGAAAGTGAAGTTCAGTAAGTGTTCATTCTTCAGATCGGAGGTGTCATATCTGGGGCACGTTATCTCATCGCAAGGGGTGGCGACTGACCCAGCGAATATACGTGCGGTAGCGGAGTGGAGAAATCCCCGGAATGGGGCGGAGTTGTTATCCTTTCTAGGTTTCGCCTCCTTCTATCGAAGGTTCGTGAAGAACTTTGCCAGTCTGGCAGCACCTCTTCATGCTCTCGCGGCACTTGGTGGCTCCAAGAAGGAGAGGCGTCCTCTTTCGTCACACCTGTTTCATCAGCATTGGGGTCCGGCATGTGAGGAGGCGTTTCAGGGCCTGAAGCAGAGGTTGGTTTCGGCTCCGGTGTTGGCATACGCAGACTTTACCAAGCCCTTCACAGTGGAGATCGATGCCAGCCACCAGGGTCTGGGAGCTGTGCTGTCTCAAGAGGTTGAGGGGTGGAGAAGACCGGTAGCGTATGCCAGCAGGGGGTTGAGGTCCTCAGAGCGGAATATGGAGAACTATAGTTCTATGAAGTTAGAGTTGCTGGGCCTTAAATGGGCGGTGACCGATACATTTCGGGAATATTTAATCGGTAACAAGTTCACCGTACTGACGGACAACAACCCGTTGAGCCATTTGCAAACCGCGAGATTGGGGGCTGTAGAACAGAGGTGGGTGTCAGAGTTAGCCCGGTTTGATTATGATATTGTTTATCGGCCGGGTCGGCAGAATGCAGCTGCAGATGCTTTATCCAGGCAGTACTCTATCTTGGACTCGAAACCAGAACAGGCAACACCCGGCTCATATCCAGAGGATGACAACTCTGGGCCGGGGGGTGGGCAGGTTGTGCGGAGTGAGGAGCAGGTGGGGGTGGCCCCTCCGGCCAATGTCTCTACTACTACCTTTCCGTCTTACAGTTCAGCGTCTTTGTCTCTGTTACAGCAGGCCGATCCAGTGGTGGCGTCTTTCCTTAAGTATTGGCGGCGAGGGGAGAGGCCAGGTCGAGAGGAAAGACGGGCAGAGTCCCCTAGGGCATTAGAACTGTTGCGGCAGTGGGAAAGGGTGGTAGAACGGGGGGGGGTGCTGTATCGAACGCGAGAGGGCCCAAGGGAGGGTCAGCAGGAGCAGGTAATCATGCCTAGGGCATTGCAAAAAGAAGTGTTGGATCAGATGCATGGAGGGCATGGTCACCAAGGTATTGAGCGGACCTTTAAGCTGGTGAGTGGTCGGTGTTATTGGTCCGGAATGTATCGGGATGTGGATGATTTTTGTCCTGTGAGCGGTTCATTGTGTCGAAGGCCCCACAGCCAAGGGTAGTGACTGCCATGGGGAGCGTGTTGGCATCCAGGCCACTGGAGGTGGTGGCCATGGATTTTACAGTATTGGAATCTTCGTCAGATGGGAGAGAGAATGTTCTAGTTTTTACTGATGTGTTTACGAAATTTACCGTTGCAGTCCCGACTCGGAACCAACAGGCTACCACGGTTGCCAGGTGCTTGGTTAAGCACTGGATCCAGCCTTATGGCGTGCCAGCCCGGTTGCATTCCGACCAGGGCAGGTGCTTTGAGGGCGAAGTGGTGCGGTCGCTCTGTAAATTGTACGGGATGAAGAAAAGTAGGACAAGTCCGTACCATCCACAAGGTAACGGGCAGTGCGAACGGTTTAATCGAACCCTCCATGACTTGCTTCGTGCTCTTCCCCCGGAGAAGAAGAGGAGGTGGGCGGAGTATTTGCCGGAGGTGGTATACGCTTATAATACGACAGAACATCAGAGCACGGGCTATTCCCCATATTTTCTCCTGTTTGGCCGAGCCCCTTGCACACCTCTAGACCTCATGCTTGGTGGGGGCAATGAGGAAGTTGGAGGTGTGGGAGAGTGGGTGCAGAGACATCAAGAGCGGCTACAGGTGGCATATGAGCAGGCTAGTGGTCAGATGCAGAAAGCAGTAGAGTCTCGGCGTCGGCACTGGGGGCCGACGTCCAAGGACGCGGACTTACAGCCAGGGGAACTGGTTTATGTGCGGAATCGGAAGGTAATT
>NW_028170751.1:52500-65000 GCF_963971535.1 Notolepis coatsorum | reverse complement strand
TAGAAGAGGAACAGTATAAAGGGGGCGTGTCTGACCAGATTGAGGGTGTGGCCCGCCAGCTGAATCATTTGAACAGGTGTGCAGTGTATAATATATACTCTCTGTGTTGAGTCAATATCCTTTCTGCTGTTAACAATCATCTAAAGAGTCTGTCAACAGAGAGAAGCCTCTGTGTTTCATTTGCTCTGTGATCAGCACTCCTGATAAATGTATTCATTTGTTCTGTCTCTCTCGCTCTCTCTCCCGCTCTCTCTCTCTCTCTGTCTCTCTCTCTGTCTCTCTGTCTCTCTCTCCCTCACTCGCTCTCTCTCCCTCTCTGTCTCTCTCTGTCTCTCTCGCTCTCTCTCTCCGCCTCTCTCTCTCTCTCTCTCGCTCTCTCTCCCTCTGTCTCTCTCTCTGTCTTTCTCTCTCTCTCCCTCTCTGTCTCTCCTCTGTCTCTCTCCCTCTCTCTCTCGCTCGCTCTCTCTCCCTCTCTCTCCCTCTCTCTGTCTCTCTCCTCTCTGTCTCTCTCTCTCTCTCCCTCTCTGTCTCTCTCCTCTGTCTCTCTCTCTGTCTTTGTCTCTCTCTCCCTCTCTCTCCCTCTCTCTCTCTCTCTCTCTCTCTCTCTCGCTCTCTCTCTGTATCTCTCCCTCTCTGTCTCTGTCTCGCTCGCTGTCTTTCTCTCTCTGTCTCGCTCTCTGTCTCGCTCTCTCTCTCTTTCTCTCTCTCTATCTCTCTCTCTCTCTCTCTCTCCCTCTTCTCCATTCTGCCCTCCTTCAGTAAATCTATATAAACTAACAGGTTTGCTAACACAGAGAAACGCACAAATGTATACACACACACACACACACACAAACACACGCACACACACAAACACACACAAACAAACACACACACACACACACACACACACACACATCTTGTTGAATCCCCTCTGAACAAGTTCTCTCAATTATCACCTTATCAATTAGCCATGCCTGCTGACCTGCTGATTGGCAGCTATTGATTGGTGATGTCTGGCTGATGACAAACCATCTGGCTCATCAAGAGAAGTCAGCATGGGGAGTCACCTCACCTCTCATCTCTCCTCCTCTCCTCTCCTCTCCTCTCCTCTCATCTCTCCTCCTCTCCTCTCATCTCTCCTCTCCTCCTCTCCTCTATCCTCCTCTCCTCTCATCTCCTCTCATCTCTCCTCCTCTCCTCTCATCTCTCCTCCTCTCCTCTCATCTCTCCTCCTCTCCGCTCCTCTCTCCTCCTCTCCTCTCATCTCTCCTCTCCTCTCATCTCTCCTCCTCTCCGCTCCTCTTTCCTCCTCTCCTCTCATCTCTCCTCCTCTCCTCTCATCTCATCTCCTCTCCTCTCATCCTCTCCTCTCCTCTCATCTCCTCTCCTCTCATCTCTCCTCATCTCCTCTCATCTCTCCTCCTCTCCTCTCCTCGCATCTCTCCTCCTCTCCTCTCATCTCTCCTCCTCTCCTCTCATCTCTCCTCCTCTCCTCTCATCCCTCCTCCTCTCCTCTCCTCTCCTCCTCTCCTCTCATCTCTCCTCTCCTCCTCTCCTCTCATCTCTCCTCCTCTCCTCTCTCCTCCTCTCCTCTCATCTCCTCTCATCTCTCCTCCTCTCCTCTCATCTCTCCTCCTCTCCTCTCATCTCTCCTCCTCTCCTCTCATCTCTTCTCTCCTCTCATCTCTCCTCCTCTGCTCTCCTCTCCTCTCTCCTCATCTCTCCTCTCCTCCTCACCTCTCCTCTCCTCTCATCTCTCCTCCTCTCCTCTCATCTCTCCTCCTCACATCTCCTCTCATCTCTCCTCCTCTCCTTTCCTCTCCCCTCCTCACATCTCCTCTCATCTCTCCTCTCCTCCTCACATCTCCTCTCATCTCTCCTCCTCTCCTCACATCTCCTCTCATCTCTCCTCTCCTCCTCACCTCTCCTCTCCTCCTCACATCTCCTCTCATCTCTCCTCTCCTCCTCACATCTCCTCTCATCTCTCCTCCTCTCCTCACATCTCCTCTCATCTCTCCTCTCCTCCTCACCTCTCCTCCTCACCTCACATCTCCTCTCATCTCTCCTCACCTCACATCTCCTCTCATCTCTCCTCCTCACATCTCCTCTCATCTCGCCTCCTCACATCTCCTCTCATCTCTCCTCCCTCCTCCTCACATCTCCTCTCATCTCGCCTCCTCACATCTCCTCTCATCTCTCCTCCCTCCTCCTCAATTCTCCTCTCATCTCGCCTCCTCACATCTCCTCTCATCTCTCCTCCCTCCTCCTCACATCTCCTCTCCTCCCTCCTCCTCACATCTCCTCTCATACTGATGACTATTTTTAAACTGAATCATTTTAAACTATTCTTATTATTTGCTAGATCCAAATGTGAAACACTGATTATTTGTTCATGAATTACAGGAGTATTACTGAATAGAGCACTTTTTACTTCTTACTGATGACTATTTTTAAACTGAATCATTTTATTCTTATTATTTGCTAGATCCAAATGTGAAACACTGTGATTATTTGTTCATGAATTACAGGAGTATTACTGAATAGAGAGCCTATTAGGATGCTAGATCCTAATGTGAAACACTGTGATTTGCCATATCTTGCTATGCTCGCTCATGCCTGTATTTTTTATGTCCGTTCTATTTTATAATTTTTTGACTATTTTTAAACTGAATCATTTTAAACTATTTTTACTATTTGTGTTACTGAAAACTGTAAGCGGAGAGCCTATTGGGATGCTAGATCCTAATGTGAAACGCTGTGATTCTACCTGTCTATCTTTTTATGCTCGCTTATGCCTGTATTTTTTGCTGTTGTGAAGCACTTTGAACTGCAACCTCTGTATGAAAAGTGCTATACAAATAAAGTTATTATTATTATATTATTATCTCTCCTCCTCACATATCCTCACATCTCTCCTCTCCTCTCTCCTCTCCTCTCATCTCTCCTCATCTCTTCTCCTCCTCTCATCTCTCCTCCTCTCCTCTCATCTCTCCTCCTCTCCTCCTCACATCTATCCTCCTCTCATCTCTCCTCCTCATCTCTTCTCCTCATCTCATCTCTCCTCCCCGTGCCTCCTCTGTTCTGCCCTGATACTCTCCTCTCATATCTTCACATCTCCTCCTCTAATCTCCTTTCCTCCTAACATCTCCTCTCCTCCTCCCATCTCCTCTAAATCAAATCAAATCAAATGTATCTGTAAGGCCCGACAACACACGTTAATGTCCCCATGGGCCGGACACGTCTTCTTTAAACAAGTCAAGAAGAAGCATAACAATAAGTCAAGAACAAAACAAAAACACCATGAAGTCCAAAAAAGGAAAAACTCACTAAAACCTAGCAATAGGAAAAAAGCACCACAGGCAATGTGGAGGAGAGAAAACTTAGAAGAGCCATTCAAGGGGGGGTCTCCCTTCTTAGATGTCGGTGATAATAGTATTGCAATAAAAACCTCTCCTCATCTCTCCTCTCATCTCTTCTCCTCCTCTCATCTCTTCTCCTCCTCTCATCTCTTCTCCTCCTCTCATCTCCTCTCTTCCTCTCATCTCTTCTCCTCCTCTCATCTCTTCTGCTCCTCTCATCTCTTCTTAGGCGAGTCAATATATGGTTTAACCCCAAAAAAATTTATACAAAAGGTTTTTCAATGGATTCTGGTAGTATTGGGCGTGCTAAATAACATACTAAAAGTCGACCAAAATCGACCCCTCCGAAAGCCGTCATTTCCAAGATGGCGTCCCAGATGGCGCCGGGGCGATTAAAATGGCTATATCTCAAACTAAGAAAATGGTGCAAAGGATTTCTCAACTGATTCTGGTACCTCTGGGCATGCTCACTAACATACTAAAAATCTAGGAAAATACACCTTCCAGAAAGGCTTCATTTTCAAGATGGCGTCCAAAATTGCGGCTGGCCAAGCTTAAAATGGCTATATATATGTCAATATAAAAATTATATAAATGATTTTGTCATTTGATTCTGGTACCCCAAGTACCCCTAGACATACTTAGGAACATACTAAAGTTTTAGGGAAATACACCTTCCGAAGAGGCTTAATTTTCAAAATGGTGTCCAAAATGACGACTGGGAGCTTAGAATGCCTGTATCTCAAATGGGAAAACATTTCTAAAGGATTTATAAACTGATTCTGGCACCTCTATACATTAATAACGAGCAAAATATCTAGCTAAATATATCTGCTAGGAATGCATCATTTGCATCATCAAAATGGCTGCCTGTAGCTTATTTTGGCAAACATTTAAATTGGTTATTATATTCAACCTAGAAAGCTGGCTTTGGTGTTGAACACAAAATAAATGACCCACTTATTGTGGTCTTTAGGCCTACTCATCATCATCTTCAGGATCCTCTGGGAGAAACTTGTTATGTGGATTGTCACATTCATGAAGTTGACATGGTCCACAGACAGTAGTACAAGGTAGTCCATATTTTCTGCATGAGCAGCGAAGTGTCTTGCAGGCAGTGGTACAGTTACAATGAATGACCTTCAAGAGACTGTCTGGAGCAGCATTCATTGTTGACATGAGTGGGACAAATCTATTGTCCTGCAGGTTCCAGCCCCAGTCTAGAGCATCTATACCAGGGGTGGCCAACCCGCGGCTCAAAAAATCTAAGCAAATGAATAAAGGGAAGATGATTAAACAGAAGGTTTATAGATACAGTACTGAATTCTGCCATCTTTTTTATAATGTAAATTTCTCCACCATTTTTCATCATATTGCAACACCGTTTTTTGCAAGACGTTCACAGAAAGGTAGAGAAACTAACTGCGTTCTGTTTTATGGCAATAACGTTCAGGTTTGTGGGAGATAATCCGAAAAAATAAGAGAAATTAAAAAGTAAATCCAGAAGTCAGATGATTGACAGGGGCTGGTGTGAGCTGGGTAGGGTAGTTTTTCGAAATTTGAAAGCCCTGAGTCTCTTCCTTCAAAAGACTACACTCACTTTTGGCTGTGCCACTTTCTCCTGTCAATATGCGCCGGTTTCCGACTCAATGCCCTGAGATTTCTATAATCTTATATTTCACTAATAACAGTTAAAATAATTGGTAAACAAACGTAATGCTGAAAATATACACTTTTACTGTATATCTCGGGCTTAAGAGGTTAACCCTGTGAGGCCCAAATTAAAAAGAAATTAGCAACTTCAGAGGCCAGAGGGTGGGACATATAAACACATTTACTATAAAATAGCATTGTGAGGCTGAACAACAGGACCAATTGACTATACATGTGCTTAAAGGGGAACTATCTTATAAATGGCCTTTTTCAGTGTTTACCATTGTTTCTTAGCTATGTGGACTTAATTAATAGGATATATGTCTCTAATTCTCATATTGGCGCATTCTTCCAATTCTCCTCTCACAATATTCACCCTCACTGAACTGAGTCATCTGAAAATGTGCATATCTGTGATGTCAGAGATTTCTCAGCTGCATAATAATGTGGCAGTTGATGTGGCAGTTGGCACCAGGCCACACAGTGGTTGGCGCCCAGCCTCAAAACGGCTTAAGATCTTGAGGTAGAAAAATGCGGTTTTTAGTACTTGATTAGAAATACAAAACAATGCATTTTTTTTGAAAAAAACCTAGGTGTTCCATAGACTCACAGGAATTGTGTAAAAGTGCCCAAATAGTGAAATAAATAGTAAAATAGTTCCCCTTTAAAAAAATTTAAATAAACATAATTTTTTTAAATGGCTAAAAGTGATTTTGTAATTTTGCAACCGTGGGTCTCACAGGGTACTTTTAACCCTGTGAGGCCCAAATAAAAAAGACATTAGCAACTTCAGAGGCCAGAGGGTGAGACCTATAAACACATGAAGGGTGCCGTGACTGAAAAAAAAGGTTGAGAAACGCTGGTATATGGTGTGGCTCTTTGTGGTACCACAGTCATTTTTGTGGCTCTTAGTCTCTGACTGGTTGGCCACCCCTGATCTATACCATCATCTGTTCCCATCCAGACCATGACCTGGTAGTATGCTCTACGAAAGTGGAATTTGGTAGCAGATTCAGTTGGTGGTAGACGTTCAGGCGTTACCGTTGATGAAGCTGAGACAACCTTCTTGCTGAAAATGTTATATCTCATTTTTGCAAGCGAATCTGTGCACTTTCCATCAAAAAAGACAGCCATTGCTTGGCACCCAAGGTCATCGATCACATCTGTTGTCTGGTTTGGTACAGTGAATGCATTGGCACAAGCCTGAAGGACAGGATCCCCTTTTACAAGTTTTTGGAATGCTGTCTTTTTGCCAACTCCGAAGATCCGGGAAGTTGTGTCACAGCCAGTCACAGCATGGATGAACAGCAACTGAGAACACACATCCTGTCCGAGTACTTCTTTCAAATGGTTTATGGCGTACACTTTAAAACTGCCATCAGCTTTCGACTTGTCTGATCTGAAATAAAGGCCCTTGCTATCTCTCTGTGCATAGTAAAGAAGTAAGACGAGGAGATCAGTATCTTCTCCAATCAGCGTCGTGGTGTGAAGAAGAGATGATCCCACTGCGGCCCTTACTATGTCTACATCAGCATCTCCAAGTGAATTGACCACAGTGCAATCCCGTTCTTTCAGTTCATCACTTATCATGTGGATCAGTTTCTGTTTATTCAGATCTCTTGACAGGAACTCCTCCTTCTTACCTGAGAACTCTGTCTCAGCAGTGAAGTTGACAATGGGATGAATATTGTTTCCTCTTCTTTGATGTGTGTTGTCTTTAATGGATGGCCCATCCTCATAGCCATCAAACACAATGGTTGTAGCTGAGCCATAATGTTGGATGGTGAAGTCTGCATATGACTGTGCAATTTTACCATAGCTTTGTCCGTGCTTCCATTGTATTCGGTGAAGGAGTGAACCACCATCAAGAACATAATGCTCCGTTTCTGGTACAGAATCTAGGATTGCATCACTTGCATGATCACAGATCGCGTGCGCTAGTTGTGGTTTATCAGCTTTGCGGAAGACGTTTCCGGCTTCAAAGAGGGCAGGAGGGAAAGGACTGAGTTCGTAACGCATAACCTCCTCCAATGACAGCTCTCCAGTTTGGGAGACAATAAGGAAACGTTGAAAAAGAAGTGCAGAATCAATGATTCGATCAGGAGCAACCTTGATAGACGATTTTTGTCCAAGGGTTATGGCTTTATCCTTTCTACTAAATGAAAATGTGAATGCCGGCTGTCCGATCATTTTGTGCATGATGTTGCGTCCAACAGAGTCATAATCATGCACGTTCACTCCATCCTCAACACCTGTAACAACATTCCTTAAAGAAGAGTCTGGAGAGAAAGGTGAACATATAGCAAGTTTTGAAGTTATCTTCTCCAGGTCAGCAGCATCCCTTTTCATCCTTGCCTCTGTTGAATCCTTGTGCTGTTCTGATGTTGTGTATGTCTGGTTTGAGAACTCCTGCATTGCGGTGTTATACTCTGATGTTATGCCCTTTGACATTGTCCAAAGGGATCTCTGATTGTCGGTCATTCCACTTCCATGTGTCATCCCTCCTGTAGTCTTCAATGACCTCATCAATGTTGTTTCGATTACAAGATCTGAGCTGAGGCCTGCCCATGATTGGCTGCTGCGACGGATAACATGAAAACCCTTTTCAAATTGTCTGAAGACATCTGGGTGGTTGATGTGAAGCTGACTCATCTCTTGGAAAAGTGTGCCGATTTCAAGTAATTGTAATGCCCAGCCGCAGCGAATATCGGCATGCATTCAGAAACAGCGCGCAAAAGCCAGGAACCTGTGCGATCTGCTGTTATCAGTGACCTAGCAACTTCTAACATGTGTTGGTAATTTAGCCACAACTGACTAGTTTTGGATCTAGCACACAGTTCCATCTTCCTTTTTCCCAGCTCTTCATTTATTGTAATGAGGGTCTCTGATGTGAACACTGTTTCCAATGGCATTTCACCCTTAACTATTGAGGTATACATTGCTTCAGACTGTTCAACCATTGCTGCAAATTCATGACTATCATCTACCATTTCTGATATTATCAAGCGGTTAAGACATTTGTCAACCAGAAGATGGCCACGGAATGCTCTCTGAACTGATTTGCCTGTCATCATATGGGCTACTGAGTTCTCCCCATAGACTACCCCTAGAATGTCCTTAAGTCCTGTACCGTCCATCAGTGTACCAATTGCTCCTAGCAAATTCATAAATGTGTGAAATCCTCCTAGGAGCAGGACAAAGGACTTGAGGTGACTGCACTGTGGTGAATCTAGGATTATCTCTGCTGCTTTCCAATATAGGGGTTGGTCAAATGTAACTACTGGGGCAAGGTGGTGTTTGGATGCCAGACCACAAATGAACTCCAGTGTTGACAGAATGCATGTTTTGTCTCCGGAGTACATGTCTATCATTGGTAAGTATCTCACTGAAGACTGCCCTGGATGTTCATCTCCCTTATGAATAATGTGCATCATCCCCTGCCAACCAGGTGCAGGCTGTTTGAAATTTAACGATAACTCCCAAAGCAGATCAACCATCTTGTTACATTCTGCGAGTCTTGGAAGTTCTTTAAATGTGGTGTCTCTGCAAAAGTGTTTGGCAAAGTGATAATCTATTATCACAACTTTTGACCTCTGCACAAGATTCAGTTCATTAATTCTGCTAGCTTGAGAGCTGGAGAGTGCAAACACCTTTTTTAGTAAGCTATTTGTATTTGTATAGTCATTTTAAGCTCCTGGGCGCCAGTTTGGACGCCATCTTGAAAATTAAGCCTTTCTGGAAGGTGTATTTTCCTAGATTTTTAGTATGTTAGTGAACATGCCCAGAGGTACCAGAATCAGTTGTGAAATCCTTTGCACCATATTCTCAATTTGAGATATAGCCATTTTAATATCTCCACCGCCATCTGGGACGCCATCTTGGAAATGGCGGCTTTCGGGGGGGTCGATTTTGGTCGACTTTTAGTATGTTATTTAGCACGCCCAATACTATCGGAATCCATCGAAAAACCTTTTGTATCAATTTTCTTTGGGTTAAGTGCTTTTTTTTCATAGATTGACTCGCCTATCTCCTCCTCTCATCTCTTCTCCTCCTCTCATCTCTTCTCCTCCTCTCATCTCTTCTCCTCCTCTCATCTCTTCTCCTCCTCTCATCTCTTCTCCTCCTCTCATCTCTTCTCCTCCTCTCATCTCCTTTCTTCCTCTCATCTCCTCTCTTCCTAACATCTCCTCTCTCTCTCTCTCTCTCTCTCTCTCCCTCTTCTCCATTCTGCCCTCCTTCAGTAAATCTATATAAACTGACAGGTTTGCTAACACAGAGAAACGCACAAATGTATGCACATGCACACACACAGACACACACATGCACACACACACACGCACGCACATTCTAGTTGAATCCCCTATGCTACTATGTCTATAATAATAATAAACTTTATTTGTATAGCACATTTCATACAGAAACTGCAGCTCAAAGTGCTTCACAACAGAAAAAAGACATACAAAAATTGGGCGGCTGGGTGGCGCAGCGGACATTGCGCTCGTCACCAACGCAAGAGACACCGGGTTCGACTCCGGCTGTGGGCGTTGCCTCCGGCTTGGGCCAGTCGTCATACTGACTCAATTGGCAGAGTCAGCGGGTGGAAGTCAATGGGTGGTAATATGGACGTTGTGGACAGCGACTCCTACAGGTTGGTTGTGGGGGACGCCTGCACAGCAGAGACAGGAAGTGGCGGGGGTAGTGTGAGCCTCCCACACGTTACTCCTCGCCAATGAGAGTCCGCGCTGGCAGGTGAAAAGATGTGACAGGCTGCCTCCACATGTATCGGAGGGGACACGTGATGCAAGGCTTCTATCCTCCCTACAACCGGCCAGTGGGGGGCACATGTGAGCAACGTTCAAGACAGGGGAGGGGAGAATTGGCACAGCGGGTAATTGGGATGGGGGGAAAATAGAAAAAGAGGAGAAAAAGTGGATAAAAAAAAAAGACATAAAATGAGCCCATAAAGTGCAGACATATAAAATCAGTTTTTCACATTAGGATCTAACATCCCAACAGACTTGTTTATGGTTTGATTAAGTTTTAAATAGACAATAATACAAACACACACACACGCACACACACGCACACACACACACACGCACAAGCCTATTGTTCTCCCGCGCTCCGACCTCAGAGAGTTAGTTTAAAGTCGTCTTTACCTTCTCTGGTTGGTCTCCACAGTTTAAAACTTGACAGTCTTCCCTCCTGTTTTATACCCACTTTGACCCTTCAAACCTCCCACTCACTCAGGGCACACCTCCCTCTCAGGGCGCTATGGTGAAGAGGTACGTTTTTAGCTTATTTTTTTAATATTAACACATTGGACGCCAAAAACGAGTGTACTCGTTATTGCCCGCCATGTGTTGTGCGCCAGAAACGAGTTAACTCGTTTTTTGGGATCAATATTTCATTTTTTCGCCATGGCATTAATAATAATTCACCCAGCCTCCCTCTGCTGCTGCAGCTCGACCCTGTCTGATATTGCAACGCCTCAATACCGCCGCCTGGTGGATGTCGGGCGAGTTACACTCCAAGCCAAACCGGAAGTGGCGCTCGGTGCATCTGGGAGAATCCTCCGGCAGTAATATATTGTAACGTGGATCTAGATACGCACTCGAGTGCATTGGGATCGCTTTCGAAACGCAATAATCAATATGATTTCTGCGTTTATTGCGTCATACAAACGGGAAATGGATCTAGCAGATCGACGTCAAATAATTGGAATATTTTTCCTCCAGTCTCATCGGCGAACGGTAAGAGGAATCTAACGTTATTTTCAGCCCGATTGTTTATTAATTTCACGGCAATCCATCTGATCAACGTATCAACCCATACTAAATAAAGCCGTTACTGACGATCAAGGAATTATAAACGACCCCCCCCCCTTTCCTTCACGCATGATGAAGCATAATGTATACCGATCATATACATTTGAATTTTTTAATATAGCGTGTATAGGAAAGAAACGGCAATCGATAATCTATTATGCTTCAGGGCCTATAACTCGCATTTTAGGAATTACTGCAGAAAACCTTAAAAACATACTTATATTCACGACGGTATTAACACGACAATGTATGAATGAAAAAATATAACGTTCCCACATCCGGAACGATAGATACCCGATGTTGAATGGGCCATAGTAATGTCGATATAGCTATAATATTAAAAAAGTTATAGCCCTGCAAAGAAGGTAAACATCTCCATAGGGCTACAGCACTGGCAGACTGGGCATAAGGATGGGTACAATGCATGGCGGACAATGTGTTAAGAGATCTAGCTTCCCTAATGTCCATCGGTAGTGTGTTCCATAACTTTGGTGCATAGTTTGCGAAGGCTGCATCCCCGATTCTCCTTAGACTGTGGCTTGGAACCTTCAATAGACCAGGAGTAGATGATCGCCATGTTCTAGGAGGCACATAGTTGACTAGAGCATTTGCCATGTAGCTTGGTCCTGTTCCATTTAGTGCTTTGTATATAAGGAGGAGGACCTAGAAATCAATTCTAAATGTTACAGGAAGCCAGTGTAGGTTAGCTAATACAGGACTGATGTGGTCTCTCCTCTTGGTTCTAGTTAGTAGCCTAGCGGCCGAGTTTTGAATAAGTTGGAGTCGTTCTGTGTTTTTATTTGGGGGCCCAGTGAGGAGTGCATTACAGTAGGACGGCTTGAGATAAAGGCATGGATCAGTTTTTCAGCGTCTTTTTGATTTATAAACGGCCGTACCTTAGCTATGTTTCTAAGGTGGGAAAATGATGTTTTTGTCACCTTGTTGATGTGTGATTTATAGCTTAGGTCTGAGTCTCTTATAACACCAAGACTTGTAACTTCGGGTTTGATCCAAGGAGTAAGTTGTCCCATATTGCTCTGTAACATTTCTCTTTTTGTTATAGGGCAGACTAGTAGGCGTGTGTCTGTGTCTGTGTGTGTGCGTGCACGTGTCTGTGTGTGTGCGTGCGTGTGTCCGTGTGTGTGCGTGTCTGTGTGTGCGTGCGTGTGTGTGTGCGCGTGTCTGTGCGTGTGTCTGTGTGTGTGCGTGTGTGTGTCCGTGTGTGTGCGTGTCTGTGTGTCTGTGTGTGTGTGTGTGTGCGTGTCTGTGTGTGTGTGTGTGCATGCGTGTGTCTGTGTGTGTGTGCGTGTGTCTGTGTGTGTGTGCGTGTGTGTGTGTTTATATGAGTGCAGGGTCGGGGGGGGGGAAAGCGGTCTGCATCGTGTGACATGGTTCACATAATCGCTGCATTATAGGGGGCGTTTTGGAGCTGTGTGTGTGTGTGTGTGTGTGTGTGTGTGTGTGTGTGTGTGTGTGTGTGTGTGTGTGTGTGTGTGTGTGTGTGTGTGTTGGTGACAGCTATGGATTTTCTTTAGGAGATGTGTCTAATGGAGTTTGAGAGAACAGAGGGTTCAAACACACCCCAATTACACAGATTAAATACAAGTGACTACACACACACACACACACACACACGCACACACACACACACGCACACACACACACACACAGACGGCTG
>NW_028170751.1:0-47500 GCF_963971535.1 Notolepis coatsorum | reverse complement strand
CACTGCTGAGTGTTGGAACTACCCCCCGGAGAGGAGTCCAGGTGAGACGGCGCTCTACCCCGAGTGAGGTCGCCTCACGTCTCTTCGTTGTGGACCGGCAGCTACCGTCCACCAGAGGGCCCAGCTGTATTCATCTGCGGACCGAGGTTCTGTGGGCACCGTGTTCAGCACTCTGAATTCTCCCAAGAAATCGTCGGCCAGATGGGATACCGCCAGCGGCTCTCCTAACCCCCCCCCTACTGTCTTACAACCAGCGGGACCCCCCCCCCCCTTTAGTGTATCCAGCTATAATCATTTAAGTACCATCGCTATAGTTCCCTAACGAACCAGGTTGTATACTTGCTCCCTGCATAACCAGAGATTGGACATTCAATGTTGATTTACCTACGAATACTCATTTGCCTTACAAGTGCATTTCAAATCATAAATGTCATTAAGTGAACGTTGTATATACCCTTTGCTATATAAAATATTCGATTTATACATTTGTGTGGACTTCGTTTCATCAGGTGGGAAAGTGTTCATCATTTCTATATCATGTACTGGATGGCCAGAAGTTAAAGTACAAGCGGTAGTGGTTTAATAATACCATACTTATCAATACAGTCAGGGAATTGTACCCCTCAGTTACAATATAGTGTTATTAATATTGAAATGGCCTATGATGAACACTCCACGAAACGGTCCTCCTAACGTAGAACGCCCGCAGCGCAGACGACAGCCACCTCAGTACTTAGAGGATTACGCTGTCAGTCAACTACCTAGCCTTCGACAAACGGTAAACGCGGTAAAAGTAGAAAGTAAAATTATGTCTGACCTTAACGAACAGGTTTCCCCGACCACAGAGGCCCTAGTGGGTTCTAATGTAACTGACCAAGCTCACGGTGGGGACCAGGAGGGAGCTGACATGCCTTTACCCCCCGCCAATACCGAAGAAGTAGTCCCCGACCAGCCCCGGGAGGAAGACAACCCTACAGAGAGAGAACTCTGCACGGAAGAAGAGGAGGAGAGCGCCGAGGAAATACGAGCTCCGGGACTCCCCAACGAGTACAGCCAGGAGCGGCTCACCCAGGAGCGGCTCACCTCTACAACCGTCTTCCCCCAGCGAAGCGGCGAGGATGCTATTACAGGCGTTCCTCGCCAGCCTGACAGCCTCTACCGAACGCGATCGACTTCAGGGTGAACGCGATCGACTTCAGGGTGAACGCGATCGACTCCAGACACAGCAGCGGAGCGAAGAAGAGCGCATACGCCTGGAGATGAGACGCCTTCAGACGGAAGATAATATGGCAAGAGACCGGGCCGACGCCCAGCGCGCCGCTGCCGGTGCCCAAAGAGAAGCAGATCTCATCCAGTGCCAAACCGAGCGCGACAGACTACAGGGCGAGCGCGACAGACTACAAGCCGAGCGCGACAAGTTACGGGCGCGGCTAATGAAGCGGCTGACCCCCAGGGCAACACCCTCTCCCTCCGCCAGGGGTTCAAGGAACTCGTCGAGACAACAGTCAAGGGCAGCGTCTCCTAACCGAGCAAGCGACCCTGAACTTGACCAACAGACCAAGCCTATACCCCCCGCAGACCCCCTTCCCCGACCGGTCCAAGCGAGACCTAGCTACAAGGAAGGAGCGGCATACACTGCAGAGAAGCTAAATAAACGACTACAGGATCTAGAGGACCTGATAGAAGAAGAAGAGGGAGAGGAGGAGAACCAAGCCCGACGACAGCACAGTACTCCACCGGACCAGGAGGTCCAGTACAGCCCAGGCTATACCCCCGCGGCGCTGCGCTACAGACCCCCGACTCTATTCACGGGTGAGCACGACGCACGACCAGCCCCGAGGAATAGCACCTGGACCAGCGGGCCATGGTACCCTGCCGGTACCAGCCCACAGAGAGGCGCAAGAGGAGACTCGCCTAGGAGGCCTCTCCCCCAACGCTCGCCGATGTATCAGCCATCCACGGCGTCATACATTGCGATACCGACCACCAGACGGAGTGTGTACAGAACACTCGCCAGACAATATGACCCGTTGGGATGTATTCTACCTTACACCACCAGGGCAAAGATGATTGTACGAGCACTATGGGACAAGGACCAGGGCTGGGACGACCCAATACCCGCACACCTTGCCTCCACATGGAGAGAGTGGGAGACGGAACTCCGCTCACTCCCAGGCGTCAATATACGCCGTAGCTACTTCCCACCCACGGTGAGGCCAGAGACATGCAAGATGGATCTACACGTCTTCAGTGACGCCTCCGAAGTAGCCTATGGATCGGTGGCCTACTTGCGCGCCCAAGAGAAGGGAGGAGAGATACACACTGCTTTCATCCTGGCTCGCTCAAGAATAGCCCCACGAAAGCAACAATCTATCCCGCGTCTAGAGCTCTGCGCAGCCCTAGCAGGAGCGCATCTAGCCACGTTAATCCAACGTGAACTCACCATTCCGGTGCACAGAACAATCTTGTGGTCAGATTCCACGACAGTACTCACATGGATCAAGTCTGATTCATGCAGATACAAAGTCTTCGTGGGAGTCAGAGTCACCGAGATTCAAGAGTTAACAGAAGCAGCGAGCTGGCGGTATGTGGACACCAAACACAACCCAGCTGACGTCATCACCCGGGGAATGTCCCTGGATGACCTCACCCGTCGCAACATCTACAGTGACGGACCAGAATTCCTCAAGCTCCCGGAAGAAGAGTGGCCTACGCCCACCCCACGGGAAGCAAGTAAAGAGGAGGCTGAGAACAAGAAACCTATGTTCTGTGGACTGAGCACAGTCGCCTCCACAGACCCCAACATAGATAACTGCATTACCCTACAGAGTGCGCAGCTAAAGACATTCCTGTGGCACCACCCAGAGATTCAGTCCACCACTGACATTTCAGCAGCTGACTACGAAGAAGCAGAACTTCTTCTACTACAACGAGCCCAGAGAGACTCGTTCCCCGATGAGCTAGACTGTCTACAGGGAGGAAAGCCCGTCCCATCAGACAGCAGACTGCTCCACCTGGCACCCGAGAGCGACGCCCATAATCTCATCAGAGTGGGTGGTCGCCTGCGGAGAGCCCCCGATCTACCGGATGACATTAAGTACCCGATAGTCTTGAACAGCCGACACAAGGTCACAGAGCTGATCATAAAGAAATACGACGAGGATGTACACCACGCAGGAGCAGAGAGAGTCTTCGCGGAGATCAGACGTCGCTATTGGATACTTCAAGGAAGAGAAGCGGTGCGACGCTTCCAGCGAACCTGTCTAGACTGCCGAAAGTGGCGCGCGCAGCCCAGCATACCCCGGATGGCTGACTTACCTCCCTGTCGCCTCCGACTCGGCGACAAGCCATTCCACTCCACAGGCATGGACTGTTTTGGCCCGTTGTATATAAAGAGAGGAAGAGGAACCGAGAAGCGGTGGGGTATTGTATTCAAATGCATGACCACCAGAGCGATCCATATCGAACTCCTTCCGACCATGAGCACAGACTCATTCCTTATGGCCTTCCGAAGATTCACATCACGGAAAGGAAAACCGTCTACATTGTTGTCTGATCACGGGACAAACTTCAAAGGCGGAGAAAGAGAGCTGAGAGAGAGCTTCCAAGCTATGGGCCCAGAACTTAAGACCCACCTCGCTCCATCCCAGATTGACTTCCAGTTTAATCCCCCGAACGCACCCCACTTCGGTGGAACCTGGGAACGAGAAGTACGTTCTATAAAGACAGCCCTGTACGCCGTGCTTGGGGCCGAGACTGTGGCGGAGGAAGTCCTAATGACAGTCCTCACGGAGATCGAGGGAGTATTGAACTCCAAGCCCCTCGGCTACGTCTCCAGTGATGTAGCAGATGTCGACCCAGTCACCCCCAACACACTCTTAATGGGGCGGCTGGACCCCGCGCTACCCCAGACAATGTACAGGCCTGAAGAAGCGAACGGCCGAAGAATGTGGAGGTACAGTCAAGTGCTAGCTGACAAGTTTTGGAACAGCTTCCTACTCCACTACCTACCGTCTCTACAGACCCGCCAGAAGTGGGTAAAAGAGAGAGACAATTTGACAGAAGGAACAGTCGTCATGATTGTCGACCAGTCACTACCCAGAGCTATGTGGCCGGCTGGCCGCGTAAGCAAAGTGATCACCGGTGCCGATGGCAAGGTCCGAGCAGCTGAAGTACTCGTCCAAGGGCGAACTTACACACGACCCGTGGCGAGGCTAATAGAACTGCCCAGACTCCCAGACACTATCGATGATGACCATGACCCCATGACTTTGTGAGTTGACTGACCCTTACAGCGGACCTTGAGTGGTAGACAGTGCGGTTAATCTGTCTCTGCTTAGCTAATTAGGTGGGACTAATTAGGGGGCGGCTGTTGTGAAGGATCAGATTAAACCGAATATATATATTTATTTATGGATATATATTTAATAGTATTTGTATATCGTTTGATATCCCCTGTATATTCCTTGTACAATATGCACTGAATATCCCTTTAGTCTACTAACAGCCCATAATAGTTTCATTCTACCATTGGACGAGAACCTGGCGCCAGCAGCCAAGCCCCTTGGTTCAAGTTCAATCGTGCCGACCAACATGTCGTTACAAGCCCGGTTCCGCGTAGGAATACGTCTGGCGAAATACGAATGGTACTATTTGTTCACAGCGCATATATATATGGCGCAAGTAAAGTAGAACTTTCTTTTAGTCCATTAGTCCTTTACCCTCCAACCTAGTAACAGACGCGAAGCCTCACCCACGACGCACGTGTGGTGCAGTAAGGCCTACTTGGCCTCAGAATAGGCATTGAGACATCGTGTGGATTGATAGTTGAATTGTCATAGTTTGGCACTATACCGTCGAGTGGGACGTATTTCTATTAGGTTAATGATAGTCTATTGTGTGTGGTGCATCGTTCGGTTAGAGTTATAAAGTGAGCAGTACCCCCATCGTTCCTGACGTTGTCTGGAGTCTTAACCAGGCTGGGCAGACCACGTGTGGTGCTTGCATCCGAGGAGCTCCGGGCCAGGATGAGTGGACCTGTACATTGGATTACTTTACCCGGACGACGGCGAGCCTTCCACGGCTTGGATTATCTACATGCTTTGGGTGCTTTGATTATTCCATGGATAACGGCCAACACTGCTGAGTGTTGGAACTACCCCCCGGAGAGGAGTCCAGGTGAGACGGCGCTCTACCCCGAGTGAGGTCGCCTCACGTCTCTTCGTTGTGGACCGGCAGCTACCGTCCACCAGAGGGCCCAGCTGTATTCATCTGCGGACCGAGGTTCTGTGGGCACCGTGTTCAGCACTCTGAATTCTCCCAAGAAATCGTCGGCCAGATGGGATACCGCCAGCGGCTCTCCTAACCCCCCCCCTACTGTCTTACAACCAGCGGGACCCCCCCCCTTTAGTGTATCCAGCTATAATCATTTAAGTACCATCGCTATAGTTCCCTAACGAACCAGGTTGTATACTTGCTCCCTGCGTAACCAGAGATTGGACATTCAATGTTGATTTACCTACGAATACTCATTTGCCTTACAAGTGCATTTCAAATCATAAATGTCATTAAGTGAACGTTGTATATACCCTTTGCTATATAAAATATTCGATTTATACATTTGTGTGGACTTCGTTTCATCAGGTGGGAAAGTGTTCATCATATCTATATCATGTACTGGATGGCCAGAAGTTAAAGTACAAGTGGTAGTGGTTTAATAATACCATACTTATCAATACAGTCAGGGAATTGTACCCCTCAGTTACATAATGCATAAAGAAACTTTCAGTCAAGGTGGTTAAAATTACATGCAAGTACAGAAACAAGATAAAACAAAAATAGTCCATAATAACATTTTGACCGTATACAGTGTATATCCAATAAATTACAATCATATAAATTATATAATATTATATAAATGTTAGTATAGAATATACCCCTAATACCTATTTTCTAAAACCCTACACACATATGCTCCAGCTCGAACCCCCCCCTCCCGGACCCCCCCTTGGATAGTACCTCCATTATCCCTCACTCCTAACCAGACACTACCATTATAAGCTAGCTTTTATTCTCTCCACCACTTCTACCCACATTGACATTTTGGATTCATTGAGACCCATAATTCTTGCTGTAGATATTTCTTGATATATCACATCGAGATATGTAAGAAACCAAACTTTCCGGCACATTTTTTCCGGTTGAAACCAGCGTGATGCGATCAGCTTTTTAGCTACTGTGATACCCGATAAAACCAATCTCTTTAGCTGTGGATTCACTGCAAACTCAAAAACATCATTCAATAGTAATACCGAGGGGTGTACAGGTATATTCCAAGATACGAGTTTTGATAACTGTTGGGACACATCTTTCCAGAATGCCTTAACTGGTGGGCAGTCCCAATACATGTGCATAAATGTTCCTTCGTCCCCATTTGTACATTGGGAGCATTTGGAGTCTTGTTTAAGCCCCATTCTGCACAGTCTTATAGGAGTCAAGTATGTCCTGTGAATATAGTTCAGATTGATTTGTTGATGATCCGGGTTCCTTGATGTGAGTCGGACATTTGCCCAGGCTCCTTGCCAATCAAAGTCATTTTCCAGGTCTGGTATATCCCTCCTCCAGACAGTGTCTAGTTGAAGGGTTTCATACGAGGACGTTAGTAATTGATAATAAAAACCTGATACAAAACCTCCCAATGTTTCTCTTTCATAGAAAAATTTGTGGAATCTGTGGTGTTCAATTGGTATGAGTAATGGAACACCGTGAGACCTCAGACATAGTCGTAACTGTATATAAAAAAGCCATGTGGACTCGGTGAGGTTAAACTTTGTGCATATTTCGCCATAACTACAGAAGCCCTGGTTATTAAAAATATCCCAGTGTATGCCTTGCTCTTCCCATATAGGGAATCTTATAGGGCGTTTTCCCATTAAGAGTGCATTGTTATTGAATATGGGAGTGTGATTATGCCATTCTTGAGGGTTAGGATATTTCTTTTGTGTTTCCCGCCATGTTCTGATTGCATGGGTAATTATGGGGCCAAATTCCCGCTCACAATGCTTGATTGAAAGTTTAGTGTGTGCAATGTCTTTCAGTCTCTGTGGGGCTACTATGTTTTCTTCCAATTCTCTCCAAGATACCAAAGCCTGGGGATCAAACCATATTTTCAATGGTCTTAATGTGAAAGCCTTAAAATATTGTAAAAAATCTGGAACTGCCATGCCACTGTCTGCTTTATTTCTCTGTGCGGTGGATCTTTTTATGCAAGGTGGTTTGTTATTCCAAATAAATTTGTATGTGGAGGATTGTAATCTTTTCCAGTAGCCCTCTGGAGGAGGTAACGGTAGCATTGAGCTGATGAAATTGATTCTTGGTAACACATTCATCTTAACTATTGATACCCTTGCCTGTACTGAGTTTTTAAGTTTTGCCCACCTGTCCAGGTCGTCTTTGATTTTGTTCTGTATTTTTGTGTAATTGTGCTTCACCGTTTGTCTTATGGTGGGAAATATTTCCACACCCAAGCATCTAAAATGTTTAACCATGGGTATCGCACCTGGGAGGGTTGTGTCTTTTTTTGCCCGGATGTTAAGAGGAAGGAAAGCCGACTTAGGCCAATTTATTTTAAATCCCGATAAATCACCAAAGTTCTCTATCAACTTGAGTAGATGCGGCAATGTGGTGTTGGGGTTTTGCATGAACAATATTACGTTGTCCGCATATAAACTAATTTTATGTTGTGTGCCCTTGATTACGATTGGTTCTATGTGTTGGGATTGTCTTATAAATTGTGCTAAAGGCTCTAATGATAGATCGAATAGTCCGGGACTAAGAGGGCAACCCTGTCTGGCTGAGCGTGATACCGGAAAGATTTCGGAGATGAATGTGCCTGTAGTAATCATGGCAGATGGGTCCTTGTATAGTACTTTAATCATATCAATGAATCCTTTTCCTAACCCCATCCTTTCTAATACTGCCCATAGAAACGACCATTCCAGCCTGTCAAATGCTTTCATAGCATCCAGGGATAGCATCGCCTTAGGTGTGGTGTCCTCATTGTCTGCATCTAGTACGTGCAGTATTCGCCTTATGTTATCATTGATCAGGCGACCTCTTATGAAGCCAGTTTGATCCGGATGAACTAAAGACGTCATATGCTTTTGCAATCTGATGGCTAATATCTTAGAGTACAGTTTGACATCGGTTCCGAGAAGGCTTAAAGGACGGTAACTACCGCACTCAGTGGGGTCTTTGTCTTTTTTGAGAAGGACTGAAATGAGTGCGATATTGTGGTGTTTATGGAAGCTCCCCTCCTTGACTGAGTATAAGATCATATTTAGTAATAAGGGTCCAAATATGTCCCAGCAAGAAAGGTACATTTCTGATGGGATACCGTCATTTCCCGGAGCCTTACCGTTTTTCATTCCGGATATGGCCTTCTTGAGTTCTTCTAATGTGATCGGTGTTTCTAACTGTTTAGCGTCGTCCTCCGAAAGTTTAGGGAGAGTAATTTGATTAAGATATGTGTCTAATTTGATTTGATCAAAGGTCGTTTCTGAATTATACAAGTCGGAGTAGAATTCTTTGAATGTATCGTTTATTATTTTGGGGTCTGTTACAAGTACTTGTTGTTTTCTAATGGCAGTTATATCTGCAAATTTTGCATTAATTCTTAATCGCATGGCTAATAGGTGACTAGGTTTAGAACCTTGGAAATACTGCTGTTGTCTTGTGCTGCGTATTTGCATTTCCGATTTTTGTCTGTATATTGCTTTGATCTCTGTCTTTAGAATGTTAACTTGGTTTTCTAGTCTAGTAGAGTTGTTGTATTTTAAAGAATTAAATAGCGTTGAGTAAAGCGTTTCCATTTCCGACAGTTTTGTGCATTGATTTTTGCGCAATATGGAGGAAAATCTATCCGTGAAATCCTTGATCATACCCTTTACCGACATCCATAATATTCTGGGGTCTTGCTCCGCGTTTGCATTATCCCGAAGGAATACTGTGAGAGCTTCTTTAAATTGTGTAATGAATTCATTGTTGTTAAGCAGCATAGTATTAAAACGCCATCTTGGGGCCCGGGAAGATAGTGTACCAAATGTTGCTTTCAGGATTAAGTAACAGTGATCTGATAGCGCATTGGGTATCATTTCCACTTCATATTTATCAAATATTCTCGGGGATGCAAAGACGTAATCAATTCTGGATAATGTGTTGTGTCTCGCCGAACGACAGGAGTACTTACGGGTCATGGGGTTAAGTGAACGCCATAAATCAATTACCCCTGTAGACTTTGACCAATCTTTTAATGCTTTAGATGAATTTTTTTGTTCGCTGGAAAAGGCAAGGTAAGATTTGTCCAACCTTGGATTCCAAATGGCATTAAAATCCGCACCTATTATATATGAGTACTCGGGATGGTTTAACATTTCTCCGGTTAGTGAAGTGAAGAAACCTACTTCGTACAAATTTGGGGCATATACCGCTGTCAACGCAATTTTCCTGTTATTATGTACAATCCTAGCTATAGTTATACGCCCCTCAGCATCCGACCATACCCCTTTCAATTCGATATTTAATTTACGTCTGACGACTATGGCTACACCTCTAGTTCTCGTACCAAAAGAAGAGTGACTAATATTATGGTATATGTTATCCGCTAACGTATTTATGTCTGCCTCTAAAATGTGCGTTTCGCTTAAAAGAGCCACGTCCACATGTTCTTTTTTCATCAGTGTGAGCACGCTTTTGCTTTGTGTTGTTTGTTTATCCCACCGGTGTTCCATACCATTATATTCAAACTAGCCATAATCTATGCATGTTATTGTGTAGTTTTTGGTAATGCTTCTGGAGTGTGAAGCTACAATAGATGTACATCCAATTAATGAAGTCCCGTTGAGAGCCGAGCTTAAAAACATATATATATACAAATAAAAATCCCCTATTTTCCCCTCGCCCAGAGAGTCGTACAGGCCTGTGTTCCAAAAACACATCCTCCGTGAATGACTCTCCCCCTTAGTCCACCGGGTTGCCCAAACTGAGCATTGTAATCCTAATCTTCCTATGCTAATTGCCATAGGATCTAACATTTTCATTCTAATGCAATAGAATGTCGCTTTTGGTCTTGCACCTTCCCTTACTGTAAAGAAATATTGTGATAAATGACAAAAAATAAAAAAAGAGAATAAACTTTCATCGACATATTCATTTGAACCCTCTACTAACATGTAGGAAAGTCAGGAAAAAGCAAAAGATTGTAGAGAAATATTGACACCTTAATGTGAAGAACAATGGAAAAGAACAATGTGAGTTAAAAGATAAAGATAAAAAATAGAATAATGAGAGAAAAAAGAAAAAAGAAAAAAGAAAAGAAAGATATAGATAAGGAATGAGAGATAGAATAATAATCAACGTGGAGAAGCCACTAGAACCGAATTAACTGATTAGATAAAATAGAAAATAAAATAGAAAAGCAGAGCCTTTTAGAGCTTCAATGAGCCAGTCACTTCAACACTTCCGGTTTAGTGTACATTACATTACATTTACATTTAGTCATTTAGCTGACGCTTTTATCCAAAGCGACTTACAAGTTCTGTACGACAAGCCATCAGGAAGGGCACAACTCTATCAGCTGAACAACAATGTTCATCAAAGTGTTGAGTGCTACAGTGTAGGTTAGTTTATTAGGACAAGTGCATGACAGTACGGTTAGTTAGGGTTAGATTTTTTTTTTTTTTTTTTTTTTTTTTTAATTCAGATAATGGTTGAATATGTAGTACACGCATTTGGCAACTGCTCCGCTCCCACCAATCGTTAATTTCGTTTAAAAACATTATTTGGACAATATCAAAAGAGATTAGACCACATCGTATGTATTGATAAGACCTTCTACTAGCTATATCAAAAGACAACATGAGTAAGAATAGAGGAAATCAGGGAAAGAAACAAGATACGGTAACTCCAGGGTCGCAGAAAGATACTCGCTCAAGAAGACACGTTCCAGCCGACGCGGGTAAACTGCCGTTGGCGACAAGCTCCGACGTGGAGAATGAAGAGGAAAATACACCGGGACCATCGACTACGGTCCCCGACAGAGAGTCAATAGATGCCAACATAACAGAAGAGACTGGAACAAGCTCCGTGAAAGATAGAGCAGCCGATCTGGATAAGATGATAATAATAGCAAAAAAATCCACCGTCACCGTCACTGCACCTATATCACCAATTGAAACAAGCAGTACAACCACACCATCCGATTTCAACACACTGTCTATCCTGATGAAAGAACAGATTACACACATGGAGGCGCTCAAAGCAAACGTCGAAGATAAATTCGATCGCATCGATGCTAAGTTGGAGGAAGTCATGAAAGCGGTAGCTGCACAATCCGAGCGAATCACGTCAGTGGAGAATTCGGTGACAGATATTACACTGTCAGTCAAAGTGATCGAAAACAACATCGACAAGGGCTTGACAGAGATGGCAAATGAGATAGAAATTGTGAAAGAAGCATGCCGGAGGGAAATACAAGAGGTTAAAAATGAATCGATGGAGAGGCAACTCGAATCCCAACGCTACCACAGGCGAAATAACATCCGCATTGTAGGGCTTGAAGAAGCAGTAAACTGCGAAGACGCCAACTTTCCAACAGTGCTATCAACGATTTTGGGTATCAACCCTCCAAACAAAGTGCCGAAAGTGGACCAAGTTTACAGAATCGGTCCTCGGGAGCAAAGTAACAAAGGGCCAAGAGTCATCATTGTTACTCTGCGGAAGACATCACTAAGAGATGACATCATCAAAGTTGCTCGCACCCAACGGGGGAATCTGAAATATGGTGATAATTCAATATATATCTACGAAGATCTAAGCAAAGACGCCATCGCTCGACGTCTACCATACAAGGAGTTGATGCAAAAATTGTTCATAGCTGGTCACAAGCCAAGGCTAGCATACCCGGCGCTGTTATCGATCGTGGGCAGTGACGGCCGCAGGTTTGGATTACGCACACCTAAAGAAGCTGAGGATTATTTGAATCGACATGGAGTGGATACCCCAAGGCAGGACGGCAATGCCTGAAAAACAGATAAGCCTCTTTCTCAGTGTATATCAGAATTTAGAATGACTTTATTGTGTTCATCAAGGTAACAGACGATATGCAGGCCGTCTATAACAATGCGATCTGTGTACAATACGTTCCGTAATACACTATAATTTCAGACTCTGGTCTCCGGGGAGACAAATATTTATCATTGCAAAAAGATCAATCTGGAATATTCTGGGTTTATCGCTCGAATGCCCTGGGTCTCTTAGATCATTCTGGAACATAACAACAGTCTATTGGCACTAGTATATTCCACATCCTTCTAGAATATAATGCACCATGACAACGAAGGCCTACAACTCTAGCATTAAACATCCGGTGTGTATATACATAGCAGATAATCAATTGAATGAAGTTCAATCAGTCCTTAATAATACTTTAAAAATCAACCACTTCTAAACGTATGAGCACTACAAGGTTATTCTAACAATTTAAGTAATCACTCCACTGTAGATAGAGAGATTTGGTGGTTGGGATTCAAATAGATTATCATTATCACAAACGAATACAACAATAAAATAAAGTGATACATAATGAGTAAATAAAGTTATACATAATGAGTTACATGTAAAATAAAGTTA
The DNA here is from genome assembly GCF_963971535.1 of Notolepis coatsorum. Lineage (NCBI taxonomy): Eukaryota > Metazoa > Chordata > Actinopteri > Aulopiformes > Paralepididae > Notolepis > Notolepis coatsorum. The sequence goes on along the minus strand of NW_028170751.1, from coordinate 34,813 downwards.
TACATAATGAGTTACATGTAAAATAAAGTGATACATAATGAGTTACATGTAAAATAAAGTGATACATAATGAGTTACATGTAAAATAAAGTGATACATAATGAGTTACATGTCAAATAAAGTGATACAAAATGAGTTACATGTCAAATAAAGTGATACATAATGAGTTACATGTAAAATAAAGTGATACATAATGAGTTACATGTAAAATAAAGTGATACATAATGAGTTACATGTCAAATAAAGTGATACATAATGAGTTACATGTCAAATAAAGTGATACATAATGAGTTACATGTCAAATAAAGTGATACATAATGAGTTACATGTAAAATAAAGTGATACATAATGAGTTACATGTAAAATAAAGTGATACATAATGAGTTACATGTCAAATAAAGTTATATATACACTTAGGCTAGCTGCTACGCATCTAGTTCTATTCATTGTGCTAAGCTAGGCTAACGGATAGCTTTCTACGGAACGCACAGAGGAGATTGGTATCAATCTTAGCGTGTGCACGCACACGCACATGCACACACACACACACACACACACTGCAAAAAAACAAAACAAAAAAATACATACCTGGTCATATTTGCACCAGTCACAGCTCAGGATCTCAGCCTTGTGGGCTGGGATGGCCAATCGACACACAGCGTTCTTCACATCCCATACTCTGAGTGTTCCATCACCTAGCAACAGAGCAGAGAGTACACAAGATTATAGGGCTGAACGATTAATCGATTTTAAATCAAAATCGCGATTTGAAATTATGCAATTAGCAAATCCTGCAATTAAAAAAACAGTTATTTAACCAGCAAGTCCCATTGAGATACAAGATCTCTTTTGCAAGGGAGACCTGGCCAAGATGACAGCAATAACATTTGCAATATATCAGACAGCAATAAAATGTGCGATACATCACACAAGAACATAATAAAAGTGCATGTATACAATATACAATACATCACATGTAAACACAAAAACACAAAACAGAATAGTCTACATAATAGTAAAAGTGTATGACAGTAAAATACAGGGTAATACAGTAATTTAGCAGTTTTGCAGTTGGGACCCGACTACAGAAAGCAGCAACATTCTTCTTGTAGGAAGTTATTATCTACAAATACCTTATAAAGGTCTTATAACTGAGTGTTATTATAAAGTGTTACAGAAGTTATGTAATACAGCAACATCACCTCCTGGTTTGGGAATAGCACTGCACAAGACCGTAGCAGACTACAAAGAGTGACACGTTCAGCCGAACGCACAATTGGAGGGGGGCTTCCCACCCTCCAGAACATTTACAACAAGCGATGCAGGGGGAAGGCTAAGAGAATCATCAAGGACTCCAGCCACCCGAACAACTGCCTCTTTGAACTGCTGCGGTCAGGCAAGCGATACCGGAGTCTTAAGGCGAGCACAGAAAGACTCAGAAGAAGCTTCTATCCCCAGGCCATCAGGCTGCTAAACGAACAATAAACACTATGCAACAACCATCAAATGCACACAGCACACACACCCACACACTCACTTAAACAAACAACACACTGCAGCACCCACTCTCCACACTTTAGATCACACAAACACACTTTATATTTATTGATAAAGGATTTGCACTACAACTCGTACACCTACTGTAAATTGTACCTAAATTGCACCTCATCCCATTTCTGCCTTGCACTATATAGTATTGTATATTAGTACACTGCATAGTATTGTATATTATATGGTAACTCAGTTACGTCTATTCTGCATCGAACATTGTACATATGTCTATACTGAACACTGTGACCTCATTTTTTTACTTCTAATTTACATGCTATACTATGTTATTTTATTTCATACTTATCTTGTCTAGCACAGTCTCTGGAGCGTAACAGTAAGAAGCATTTTGTATAAAAGTATTCTGTACTTCTGTATGACAACTATTAAAGAAACTTGAAACTTGAAACTTGAAACTTGAACTACAGATTTAAATTCGCAGAGAGAGACCGGGGTATCTAAGTGGATAATGGTCCTGTAGCCCATTCCATGCCCAAGGTGCGAAGCTTGAGAAAGCTGTTCCTAGCTAACCCTGCTCAAGACAGAGAAAACATCTGAGCTGAGTAAGGAAAGGGTGGGGGGAGCGGGGCTCAGGGGGAGCGGGGCTCGGGGAGGGGGGGGGGGGGGAGCGGGGCTCGGGGGGGGGGGCATCTCTCTCTCTACTGGTTCAATTAATGTTTAAGTAGAAAAACGTTGCACTATAAAAATGTAATGGATAGTTGATGATAATAAACATTTAACTTCATTAGCTGAAGTATTCTAAAATCATTCTCCTTTTCTGTGTGTGTGTGTGTGTGTGTGTGTGCGTGTGCGTGTGTGTGTGCGCGTGTGTGTGTGTGTGTGTGCACGCGTCTCATATCTGGTCTGACATCAGAGGAGTTTGATAGTATTTACTGAGGATTGCCAGATAATGTTGATTGATTTTAAACATAAAAAAAATTATAATACAAAATAAATATACATGATCATGCAACATAAAAAAAATTGTTGTAGGAACGGTTTGGGAGAGGGAGGTGAGGGGTTTTAGATTGTGTGTTGTGAAGTTTAGACTTCAGAGAGGGAGAGTAAAGTACAGAAAAAAAGGTACCGTTGGGTACCGGTATCGATTCCCAGGTAAAAAGAAACAGACCCACAGCGTAGGCCAGATGCAAGCCGCATTTTACAATAAACCTCTGTGGGGCTGCTTAAAATAAATAAATAATTATAATCGCAAGTTTAATCGCAATCGCAATATCTGTCCGAAAAATCGCAATTAGATTATTTCGCAAAATCGTGAAGCCCTTTGTTCCCTGAACGATGACTGGAGGTCAGCTACTGACCAATCCCATGCTTGAACAAGGAAAGCAATGCTTCTGGTAGGAGGGTCGAGGAGAAGAGGGCGGGCCTTAGGATAGGTCAATTCATTGATCAGCCAACCATGGGGAATGTTCGCCAGCCAGTATTGAATATTAGATTGGATTACATTACACTACATTAGATTCAAGTGTATTGTCATCATACAGCACAAGTACAGGACAACAAAAATAAGTTTGGCATCCAACCAGATGTAACAGTAAAGTGCAACAGTAATATACAATGTACAGGTGATTAAACGGGGTATAAAATATATAAATATCAGTACTACTGAGTAATAGTGCTAATCAGATGTATGTACAGAGTTGTAGTATTCATATGTACAGTGATACAGGTATAAAGACACTATGGTAGTAAGTAGGGGTGTAACGATGCATTGATTAATCAAAATGCATAGATTCTAATGTGTTCGATTCAATGCATCGATTTGAATATGTTAGAATCGATTAGAATCGAAAAACGTATTGTTTTTATTGACCTATAGTCCATTGATGCTGAGTGAATCAGTTCCCCCAGCCACATTTGTGTATTAAAATGTTTTGGGGGAATTAACTTAATCGAAAAATGTATAGAAAATTAATCAAATCAAATCGAATCATGGTCAAATGAAGAGATTTCATGATGCATTGAATCGTTACCTGAAGCAGTGGTGGAACTTTGGTCCCAGCGGTGGGGGGGACATATTAGGGGGCGTGGTCAGTGACGTCGCAGGGGGGGGGGGGGTCGTTTTTTTTATATAAAATATATATATTATATAATTATACTTGTAGTTGTATTGTCTGCGAGACATCGCCACCACGCAACACGTCAAAATGCTCGCTATCTGCAAACAGCTCCACTGTCTGTCAGTCATAACCAACACTCTCATTCACTAGGATACTATGATGAATTGAAAATGGGGGACCCCGATGTAAACAAGACGAAAGTCTTTCTCAGGTCTGCATCCCCTTAACAATTGTATGTATTGAGCTGTACTGTACTGTACCCATTCTGCAATCTGTTAATAAACTTTTCAATCAAACTTTTCAATCAAAACAGCTGCCCAACTCCACGCTCTGAGCGTTCTGATGCACACATCACAGCCCAGTTTACCCCACCTGCTGTTGCGCCCTCTGTGTCACTGTCGCAACAACAATCGCTGCAGGAGCGATAAATAATAACACACATTACCTATTCCGAAGACGGTAAAACACAGAAGGTGGTCTTGCATTCAGGAGTGGTGGAAATAAACTCCTTCATGACAACATGAATGTCCAGTGAGTCCAGAATATCCTGATGCATATGCTGCGCCTGCAGCAAGTCCAGGTTATTATTATTAAAGAAATCAGATGAGACATTTATTTTCTGAGACACAAGTAAACACACTCTCCACTTCAGTCAGTCCTCCCTCTCTGCAATTCGTTCCCGCATACAACATCGCCGACAGATATATTCCTTTACTGCGAATTGTCCCAAAACAAAAACTATTCCAGGCCGCTATTTCTTTACCAACGGATTTCCAGTTCCAACTCATGCGTCGGCTACACTACACGCTGCTTTGATAACACTGCATTATCGAGACAGCGCCCCTATGTATGACTTTGAGGATCTGGCCATGCATTCCAAGAGTAGGGTAAATATGCAGTGCCGGCACTGTGTAGTAGCGAGTCACAGTGCTGGCCGCCAGGCCGCGCAGTTGCAGCGGTTTGGAAAACATGGGGGGGACAAATACTGCATTCTGAAATCATGCGGGGGACATTTTCCGGGGACCCCCCCGCAAATTACGCCCCTGGCCTGAAGAATCGTAATCTAATCGAATCGTTGTGAGGTCGTTACACCCCTAGTAGTGAGTCATACTGGCCAGCAGTGTAACTAGTAAGAGTACAATGCAGATTGTATGACAGATGTGTATATATGTATCTACTAGGGGTGTAAAGGTGCACGTATCCGTACCGAACCGTTTCAGTACTGGACCGAACGGATACAACGGTATGTTAACCACTAACGACCGCCCACCGGGGGCTGTTTTTTTCACAATCTAATATAATTATTATAATTTTTTTAAGTCGATTATTAATTTCAATATAGAATATTCGTTGACAGCCCTACAAGTACAATTAGTTACTGCACACTACATCACCCCTGAGTGGAACATGGAAAGCCAAACTTTCCCCCACTGTACCGAAAGAGCAGGCAGGAAACAGAGGTGTGTGTGTGTGTGTGTGTGTGTGTGTGTGTGTGTGTGTGTGTGTGTGTGTGTGTGTCTCTACTCCGTCAGTCACAATATTAAACACGTTTCCACCAAAACACTCATTTCAGGGGCCACCTCACTGTGTCAACGACCCCAGGCTGCCTGCATACGTGTGTGTGTGTGCGTGTGTGTGTGTGCGTGTGTGTGTGTGCGTGCGTGCGTGCGCGTGTGTGTGCGTGTGTGCGTGCGTGCGCGTGTGAACCTGGAGGGGTTGAGGGTTTGCCAACAGATTGCAACATCCACCCCAGCAGAACATTGGGATCAACCCCTGCCTCCCTCTCTCTCTCTCTCTACTCTCTCTCTCTATTATCTCTCTCTCTACTGCTCTATTGCTCTCACTCTATCTCCCTCTCTCCTCTCTCTATTGCTCTCTCACTCTATCTCCCTCTCTCCTCTCTCTCTCTCTCTACTCTCTCTCTCTCTCTATTCTCTCTATTGCTCTATCGCTCTCTCTCACTCTATCTCCCTCTCTCCTCTCTCTATTGCTCTCTCACTCTATCTCCCTCTCTCCTCTCTCTCTCTCTCTCTCTACTCTCTCTCTCTCTCTATTCTCTCTATTGCTCTATCGCTCTCTCTCACTCTATCTCCCTCTCCAACTCTCTCTCTATCTCTCTCTTTCCATATATCTCCCTCTCTCTCTCCCTCTCAATTCAATTCAATTCAATTCAAATGGGCTTTATTGACATGGGAAACATACGTTTACATTGCCAAAGCCAAACAAAACAAAACAATCAAACAGAGAAAACAAAATAAATCAGTACATTACAGACGGAATTTCTAGTACAGTCTTTATGGTGGTTGCATTCCGCTGGATGTCCTTTTCTTGTCACAGCAGCTCACAAATCTTGCTGCTGTGTTTGCACATTCTTGTATTTCTCCCAGTAAGTATGGGAGTTTTGAGTTATTGTCCATGTTTTCAAAGTCTCTTTGGGTGTTTGCAATTTGTGGGAAGTATATGTCTCTGATGTCTTGGTATAGTGGGCAAGTTGTTAAGAAGTGGAGCTCGGTTTCCACCTCATCTTGTGTGCAGTGGGTGCATAGTCTGTCTTCTCTTGGGAGCCAGGTCTGCCTATGGCGGCCTTTCTCAATGGCTAGGCTGTGCTCGCTGAGTCTGTACCTAGTCAAGGATCTTCTTAGTTTTGGGTCAGTCACGGTGCTCAGGTATTCTGCCATTGTGTACTCTCTGTTTAGGGCCAAATAGCATTTCAATTTGCTCTGGTTTTGGGTTGTTTCTTTCCAATGTGTCAGATAGTTTTCTTTTTGTTTTCTTATAATTTGATTTAGTCCAGTGTGGTTACTGTCTGGTGGTTCTGCTTGTGTTTGTGAGCAGAGTCCCAGAACCATCTGGCTGAGTGGGCATCTATCGAGGGTCTCTCTGTGGGTGAGGGCTATGTTGTGGAGTGTGTCTGGGTCGCTTTCTTTTAGGTGGTTGTGGAATTTGAATGCTCTTTTTTGAATTTTTATGATTAGTGGGTATCTTCCTAGTTCTGCTCTGCATGCATTATTTGGCGTTTTCCGTTGGGTGCGGAGAATGGATTTGCAAAATTCTGCATGCAGAGTCTCAATTGGGTGTTTGTCCCATTTGGTGAAGTCTTGGTTTGCAAGTGGGCCCCAGACTTCACAACCATATAGGGAAATCGGTTCTATGACGGAGTCTAATATTTTGAGCCAGATTTTGACTGGAATGTCTAATATGATGTTCCTTTTTATGGCATAAAAAGCCCTTCTTGCTTTGTCTCTCAGGTCGTTCACAGCTTGATTGAAGTTCTCTATCTCTCTCCACCTCTCTCTCCCTCCTGCCCTCCAACCATCCTCCCGTCTCCTCCTCTTCCTCTCATCCTCTTGTTCTCCCTCTTTCTTCCCCCTTTCTTCTATTATCTCCATCAGAGGAGGAGAGGGGTGTTGAAAGGTTTCGCTGAAGTACTCACTGTTACTTGGTGACAATGTCTGTCTCTCGCTCTCTCTCTGTCTCTCTGTGTCTCTGTGTCTCTCTTTCAGTCTCTCTCTCTCTGTGTCTCTGTCTCTCTGTGTCTCTCTCAGTGTCTCTCTGTCTCTCTCTGTCTCTCTCTCAGTCTCTCAGTCTCTCTGTCTCTCTGTGTCTCTGTGTCTCTCTCTCTGTCTCTCTGTCTCTCTGTGTCTCTCTCTCAGTCTCTCTCTCTGTGTCTCTGTCTCTCTGTGTCTCTCTCTCAGTCTCTCTCTCTGTGTCTCTGTCTCTCAGTGTCTCTCTGTCTCTCTGTCTCTCAGTCTCTCTCTCAGTCTCTCTCTCAGTGTCTCTCTGTCTCTCTCTCTCTCTCAGTCTCTCTCTCTGTGTCTCTGTCTCTCTGTGTCTCTCTCTCAGTCTCTCTCTCTCTCTCTGTCTCTCTGTCTCTCTGTGTCTCTCTGTCTCTCAGTCTCTCTCTCAGTGTCTCTCTGTCTCTCTCAGTCTCTCAGTCTCTCTCTCAGTGTCTCTCTCTCTCTCAGTCTCTCAGTCTCTCAGGGCGGGATCCACAAAGAATGGATTGCACGGTGCTAATTGCACCCTTACTTCATTATGAATTGAAAATGGGGGACCCTGATGGAAACAAGACAAACGTCTTTCTCTGGTCTGCATCCCCTTAACAATTGTGTGTATTGAGCCGTACTGTATTGTACCCATTCTGCAATCTGTTAATAAAGTTTTCAATCAATCAATCACCGCACAGATTCTATTATCTTAACTAAACATTAAAGACAACTTTTTCACTCAGTTGTCTCTGAGTGTGTGTGAGTGTGAGTGTGAGTGTGAGTGTGAGTGTGAGTGTGACACACACACACACACACACACACACACACACACACACACACACACACACACACACACACACACAAACACCAGAATACCCACCCACAGTCAAATGCACCCAGACAATAATGAATGTTTATTCAGGTGCTCCCATCTCATATCAAGGTGCTGCATTCTTCTTTTCATGTGTGTGTGTTGTATGCCATCAGCATGTCAACGTGTCTCTGACAATACATCTGATCACCCACACACACAGACGTTAATTATTCATTTATGCAGTGTGATTGAGTGTGGGAACAAACTGTGCCAAGTTGATAAATCAAACAACATTATGATATGAAAAATGACTTCCTGGATGCTGCTGTAAGTATCATGCACGCGCGCACACACACACGCACACGCACACGCACACACCCACACACACACACACACACACACACACACACACACACACACAAGTAGCTGTCTCAATCTGTCAATCAGCCGTGTGCCGGTTGGTAAATCAGCCGGGTGGATTATTGTGCCATAAACCCAATAGAGGTATTATGACAAGTGACTTCCTGGCCGCTGTGGCCGTTTACTATTGGCTGCTGTTATATATCTGATCTGTGGGTAGAGGGGAAACACTCTCCTGATTGGCCGGTATTGATTTGCACTGCCCAATAGAGCGCTAAAGTTGTCCAACTTGGCCGTAATTCAAAGCCAGTTGAAGTGTGCTAACCCCATCTCTCTCTCTCTCTCGCTCTCTTTCTATCTTCCTATCTCTCTCCATCTATCTCTCTCTCTCTATCTTCCTCTCTCTATCTCTCTCATTCACCCTCTGTATCTTCCTCTCTCTCACTCTCTCTCTCATTCACATTCTCTATCTTCCTCTCTCTCACTCTCTCTCATTTCACCCTCTATCTTCATCTCTCTCTCATTTCACCCTCTATTTTCATCTCTATCTTCCCCCCTCTCTATCTCTCCCTCTCTCCTTTCCTAACCCTCATTCATTTTATCCTTCTTTCCTACACCCTATTTTATCTTAATGAATCCCTTAAATCCCCTAATCTTTAAAACCTTAACCTTTTAAGCATCGGACAAAAACTGTATATATAAACAGTGCCATTTTTGTTTTTGACGACGGCAGACCTTTTTTGCAAAGCTTAACTTTATACTTATAGCCAGTGTTGTGCTAGTTACCATTACTAGTTACTTCATTTCAAAAGTAACTCAGTTACTTTACTGATTACTTACACCAAGTATCTAGGCTTCATGAATGTGCGCTGCAATTTTTTTTAAGATTTGAGTGAAAGCTATTCGGGGAAAAACTAAAAGTGGATGGTAACTAGCACAACACTGGCTATAAGTATAAAGTTAAGCTTTGCAAAAAAGGTCTGCCGTCGTCAAAAAAAAATGGCACTGTTTATATATATATGAAAATACATAAGAGCCAGTCATCAGCATATAATGATAACACCCCTTAACCCTTTCACTACCACACTACAGGAGGTTAACCCTTAGGCAACATCTCTGATCACATATAGAAATGAGTTTGGGGGGTTATGAGGGAAGCATTATGCTCCAATCTGATTTGAAAGGGATTACAGACTGAAATCTAATTAAAACCACTTACTTAATTTGCATTTCTCATCATCCCTGGTTGATCAACATCACTCAACTCTGAGAAGCTGAAGAGTCTTGTCTGTGTCCAGAGAAGAAGTAAATTCCCCACTATTTGTTATACTGTGTATTATTATTATTATAAGTGCCATTCAGGCACTTCTTTGGACAGCCCAGGGGTATTCTTAGTCCTAGTCAGGCATCCCTCTGGACAGCCCAAGGGTCCTTAGTCTGGTAATTAAATACAGGTGGTGAATTGCCGGCACCTGTGTTTCCATTGCAGACTGAGAGTGTGTTTCTGAGGAAGTGAGTTATCAACAGCCTCCAAATGTAGTGCCATATAGGTCACCTGACGGCCTAATGCAGGCAGTGTATAATAACCTTCACCTCTGTAATATATATAATATAGGTCACCTGACGGCCTAATGCAGGCAGTGTATAATAACCTTTACCTCTGTAATATATATAATATACGTCACCTCTGCTAATATGCTGTATCATCTCTTCAGTTGTGTGTGTATTCTGGATGCCATTGCATTCTGCTAATTACTTGTGTTTGTTCTGTTTATCTGTTACAGAAACCACTCGCTCAACCACTCAATCTCTCATTCTTTCATCAGCCTTACAGCCTGGATGGAAATCACTCTGAAATACATCACTCTGAAATACATCACTCTGAAATACCAATCACTCTGAGAAACCTCATCATCCTTTGATCCTTTGATCCTAATTAAACTACAAAGGGCTGTTCTCTGTGTCTGTGTCCGCTCTCTGACCGGGGTGTGCCGTTCTGGATAAAGTGGCTCCAGCGAACATTACAAACAACATTATATCTTCAACACCTTCTGAAGGAGCCAGAGACACAAACATTACAAACAACATTATATCTTCAACACCTTCTGGAGGAGCCAGAGACACAAACATTACAAACAACATTATATCTTCCACACCTTCTGAAGGAGCCAGAGACACAAACATTACAAACAACATTATATCTTCAACACCTTCTGAAGCAGCCAGAGACACAGCGGGACTAACTGTCTGTTTAGAGATAATCTATACAGCAAGTCTGCATCACTGGATAATGTACTGGGAGCTGTGACGAGACGGCTAGCAGAGCGAGAGAGAGAGAGAGGGAGAGAGAGGGAGAGAGAGAGAGAGAATCAGACATCTTTCAGAAATCATTCAATATTGAGCCCACAAGCCTAACGTAGGTTCATTAGTCGTAAATATGTAACGTGTGTGTGTGTGTGTGTGTGTGTGTGTGTGTGTGTGTGTGTGTGTGTGTGTGTGTGTGTGTGTGTGTGTGTGTCAAGGCTATTATAGATTAAGATCAATAGATCAATATCGTGCCCAAAGTGACTTGACATAAGTGGACTATAATGGAGCTGTGCAGCACATAACTCAGTCAGTCTGCGTCCTAAATATTACCAGTGGCTCCAAACATGCAGCCTGTAGTTACACTGTATCTTAAAGATTACTGTAAAGATGTGTAGTAAAAAAAGAAAAAATAAATATATATCTAACCCTAACTAACGTTACTGTCATGCACTTAATATACTACTAATAAACTAACCTACACTGTAGCACTCAACACTTTGATGAACAGTGTTACTCAGCTGATAGAGTTGTACCCTTCCTGATAACCTGTCGTACAGAACTTGTAAGTCGCTTTGGATAAAAGCATTCAGCTAAATGATTAAATGTAAATATTATGGTTAACTCCTCTTGGATACATGACTTGGTTGTTATTTATGGTTAACTGAATGACTGTACAGGTACAGGTTGTTATTTATGGTTAACTGAATGACTGTACAGGTACAGGTTGTTATTTATGGTTAACTGAATGACTGTACAGGTACAGGTTGTTATTTATGGTTATTACATGGCGTTTTAACATTCGCCGAAATGCTTGATTGTGATTGGTCAATAGCGCTCGTCAGAGGTCCGTTATTACTCGATAACGGACCTCTGCCGAGCAATAATGACCGCTGTTCGCAGCTGTTCGCAAGCAAGCCCACTGACACACACTGCAGTAGTGCAATCAGTCCACACACCTGCCGGCTGCCGGCGATAATAATCACTTTATTTGGGCTGACAGCGGACGGAGCCACAGAACAACTGCGTCTGCATTTGATCTCGTCTTGTCGATGGTGTAAAATGAATTAGGTATATTGTTAGTAAGTTAGCCATGTAATAAGCGGGATAATGTATAGCCTATACTCGGTCATTGTCGCAAAATAATTGACCTTCACTGCGTTTAGAACAACTCGGCGAGGCGCCTCGGTATTTTAAACTCTGTGTCTGTCAATTATTTTGCGACAATGACCTCGTAGCTATACATTATCCCTTACTTAACTAAATTACTGTACAGATACAGGTTGTTATTGTGCACAGCGTCAGTCTCCGCTGGAGAGGGAGAGCATCTCTGTACTTCCCTGTTTTGATGAGCATGTTTTGATGAGCATGTTTTGGTGAGCATGTTTTGATGAGCATGTTTTGATGAGCATGTTTTGATGAGCATGTTTTGGTGAGCATGTTTTGATGAGCATGTTTTGATGAGCATGTTTTGATGAGCATGTTTTGATGAGCATGTTTTGATGAGCATGTTTTGATGAGCATGTTTTGGTGAGCATGTTTTGATGAGCATGTTTTGATGAGCATGTTTTGATGAGCATGTTTTGGTGAGCATGTTTTGATGAGCATGTTTTGGTGAGCATGTTTTGGTGAGCATGTTTTGGTGAGCATGTTTTGGTGAGCGTGTTTTGATGAGCAAGTTTTGATGAGCATGTTTTGGTGAGCATGTTTTGATGAGCATGTTTTGGTGAGCATGTTTTGGTGAGCATGTTTTGGTGAGCATGTTTTGGTGAGCATGTTTTGATGAGCATGTTTTGGTGAGCATGTTTTGGTGAGCATGTTTTGGTGAGCATGTTTTGGTGAGCATGTTTTGATGAGCATGTTTTGATGAGAATGTTTTGGTGAGCATGTTTTGGTGAGCATGTTTTGGTGAGCATGTTTTGGTGAGCACAGTGAAGGAGCACAGTGAGACAAAAGAAACCAACACATCAAAATGAAACTTGCTGGGAAAACAAAATGCTGTCAAATATCAATTTCACGTCAAAAAGAAAACAAGGATAATGTTGTGATTTGATATCGATCGTGTCTCTCAGTTGTTGTCTCAGAGGACAGACGTCTCGTTTGTCTTGCCACAGAGAGCCTGCTGTGACACACACACACACACACACACACACACACACACACACACACACACACACACACACACACACACACACACACACACACACACACACACACACACACACACACACACTCCGTATTCATACAGGTGCACACACATAAACACACTGGTACAAACACATACACATAAAGACACAAACTCAAGCCTGCATACTTGCACACACACACGCACACACACACACACGCCTCCTTTGGTTTTGTATATTCTGCCAACAGCCGTCCAAGCTCAAACCACTGCAGTCAGTTAATCACATTAAGGCTTTCTCAGAATGGAGAGAGAGAGAGAGAGAGAGAGAGAGAGAGAGAGAGAGAGAGAGAGAGAGAGAGAGAACCTACTCATGATTATGAAAACAATTTAGGATGAGAGAAAGGGAAAGGGTTGTCAGAGAGAGAAGGAATAGACTGAGAGAAATGTAGGAAGAGAAAGAGAGGAGAGGTTGAGAGAGGAGGAGAAGAGGAGAAGAAGGAGTGTAGAAGAGAGAAGAGGAGAGGAGAAGAAAAAGGAGGAGATGCAAGGAAAGGAGAAGGGAAAGAGAGAGAGCATAGGAGATGAGGGGAGAGATGGGAAGAGGAGAGGAGAGAGGGGGGGAAGGAGGAGAGATCAGGAGAAGAGAAGAGAGAGATGAGAGGAGGAGAGAACGAGGATAGAAAGGATGAGGAGAGGAGGAGAAGAGAGAGTGAGCAGAGTGGAGGAGAGGATGAGAGAGAAAGAGGGTAGGAACGATAAGGATAGGAGGAGAGAGTGAGCAGAGTGGAGGAGAGTGAAAGAGGGTAGGAGCGATGAGGAGAGGAGAGAGGAGGAGAGAGGAGGGTAGGAAGGATGAGGAGAAGAGGAGAGGAGGAGAGAGTGAGCAGAGAGGATGAGAGGAGGAGAGTGAAAGAGGGTAGGAGCGATGAGGAGAGGAGAGAGGAGGAGAGAGGATGGTATGAATGATGAGAAGAGGAGAGGAGGAGAGAGTGAGCAGAGAGGATGAGAGGAGGGTAGGAATGATGAGGAGAGGAGAGGAGGAGGAGAGAGGAGGGTAGGAATGATGAGGAGAAGAAGAGAGGAGGAGAGAGTGAGCGGAGAGGAGGAGAGAGGAGGGTAGGAATGATGAGGAGAGGAGAGGAGGAGAGGAGAGAAGAGGGTAGGAATGATGAGGAGAAGAGGAGAGGAGAGAGTGAGCAGAGAGGATGAGAGGAGGAGAGTGAAAGAGGGTAGGAGCGATGAGGAGGAGAGAGTGAGCGGAGAGGAGGAGAGAGGAGGGTAGGAATGATGAGGAGAGGAGAGGAGGAGAGAGTGGGCAGAGAGGAGGAGAGGAGAGTGAAAGAGGGTAGGAGCGATGAGGAGAGGAGAAGAGAGGGTAGGAATGATGAGGAGAGGAGAGGAGGAGAGAGTGGGCAGAGAGGAGGAGAGAGGAAGAGAGGAGAGGAGGAGAGGAAGAGAGATGAGTGTATTGAGATGTTAGAGAGAGGAAGAGAGGAAGAGAGAAGAGAGGGGAAGAGAGAGGAGAGATGGGTGTATTGAGATGCTAGAGAGAGGAAGAGAGGAAGAGAGAGGAGAGAGGAAGAGAGGAAGAGAGAAGAGAGGGGAAGAGAGGAAGAGAGATGAGTGTATTGAGATGCTAGAGAGAGGAAGAGAGGAAGAGAGAGGAGGAGAGAGGAAGAGAGGAAGAGAGGAAGAGAGGAAGAGAGAGGATGGTAGGAATGATGAGGAGAGAGGAAGAGAGGAGAGAGGAGGAGAGAAGAAGAGAGATGAGTGTATTGAGATGCTAGAGAGAGGAAGAGAGAGGAGGAGAGAGGAAGAGGAAGAGAGGAAGAGAGATGGGTGTATTGAGATGCTAGAGAGAGGAAGAGAGGAAGAGAGAGGAGAGAGGAAGAGAGGAAGAGAGATGAGTGTATTGAGATGCTAGAGAGAGGAAGAGAGGAAGAGAGAGGAGGAGAGAGGAAGAGAGGAAGAGAGAGGAGTGTATTGAGATGCTCGCGTTCCTTGAAGTTTTGATTAGCAGCCTGGCCAGTGGCAACTCCCCAAACACTACCGTAATTTTCGGACTACAAGCCGTGGCTTTTCCCCCCATTTTTCGACCCTGCGGCTTATATAACGGTGCGGCTAATCTATGGATCTTTACAGCTAACTGGGCGCGTGAATATTAAAGGCAACCTACTTGTGTTCAGCTTTTCGTTCAGCGTTTCCCTGATTGGCCACATGGCCACGTGACCGCCCTAGCACACGCCCTTATCCGCGCCGCGCCGTGTGTGTTACGCGGCAGAGAGGACGCGGCAGAGAGACACGGCAGAGAGAATGAGAGAGAATGAATGGAAGCGAAATAAAGAGAGCTTATTATTAATCAGTCAGCAGCCTCCAACGGGCGAAATAACGTCACAGCAGTATAGTTTGTTTATACTTCAGAAGTATGATATTTGAACATCGTCCCCAAAATGAATGGAAGCGAAATAAAGAGAGCTTATTATTAATCAGTCAGCAGCCTCCAACGGGCGAAATAACATTATACGTGAAATAACATAACATTATACACTCTGCTGCCGCGTTCGCTGCGCGCTTCATTAATTTAATTTGGGACCTTGCAGGGACCTCTGCTGCCGCGTTCGCGGCAAAAGGGGGCGGGGGGTCGTGGCCAATCAGAGAAAAGCTGAACACAAGTAGGTTGCCTTTAATATTCACACTAACTGGGCGCGCTCCCTCAGCTATGTGACCGTCAGATCAGACTCCTAAATCTGCTGCAGCAGTGCACGCCTTGCCCCTCCTCCTCCCCCTCACAGACCCACGTCAACAAACCATTACGGCAAGAGTCTAGTGCATGAGCAGCTCAGAGCTCCTCTTTCAACATAACTGAAGCATTAAACAAAATGACCCAGTCAACAAACTATTCACTTTAGTTTATTAATGCATGAGGCGTTGTCTAATGTTATCTAGCTACTGATAGCTCCTGATATCATCAGTTTGGCATTCGATTTTGCAGGTGCTGGCTAACTGGCTATCGTTCTGTGAGCTAACGTTAGTGCCTGGCTGGCGCTGGCTAACTAACGTGGCTATCGTTCTGTGAGCTAACGTTAGTGCCTGGCTGGCACTGGCTAACTAACGTGGCTATCGTTCTGTGAGCTAACGTTAGTGCCTGGCTGGCGCTGGCTAACTAACGTGGCTATCGTTCTGTGAGCTAACGTTAGTGCCTGGCTGGCACTGGCTAACTAACGTGGCTATCGTTCTGTGAGCTAACGTTAGTGCCTGGCTGGCGCTGGCTAACTAACGTGGCTATCGTTCTGTGAGCTAACGTTAGTGCCTGGCTGGCACTGGCTAACTAACGTGGCTATCGTTCTGTGAGCTAACGTTAGTGCCTGGCTGGCGCTGGCTAACTAACGTGGCTATCGTTCTGTGAGCTAACGTTAGTACCTAGCTGGCGCTGGCTAACTAACGTGGCTATCGTTCTGTGAGCTAACGTTAGTACCTAGCTACCGTTACTGTTTAAACAGAAATGTTAATAAATGGGAGCTTCCTCAAACAGCCATCTCTTTCCCGACAATCCCCTCTGTGCACGAACCCTTACATATGGTAATTAAACATTAAAACACATGCGGCTTATAGTCCAGTGCGGCTTATATATGTACACATCATACAATTTAGCTGCTGCAGCTTATATTCAGGTGCGGTTTATAGTCCGAAAATTACGGTAATTATATTGGAGCAGATATGAGGAGCAGATTGCTGTCTGTCTGTCTGTCTCTCTCTCTCTCTGTCTCTCTGTCTGTCTCTCTCTCTCTGCCTGTCTCTCTATCTCTCTCTCTCTGTCTCTCTCTCTCTCTCTGTGTCTCTCTCTCTGTCTCTCTCTCTCCGTCTCTCTTTTCTCTCTCCCTCTCTCTCTTCTCTCGCTCTGTCTCTCTCCTCTCTCTCCCTGTCTCAATTCAATTCAATTAAATTAAAAAAGCTTTATTGGCATGAAATTTCACAAATGTTGCCAAAGCACAATTATGACATAAACAGCAAACAACATTATACAATACAACAACAATATCAACAGAACAAGATCAAAGAAATACAGGAGATGGTGCGGTGAGTAAAACATGGTACATGTATATACAGTATCAGCGTTTCCGTTAGCCGGTAATTACCGGTATTTGACTGGCAAAATCTGTTGAAGTCCGACATATTTAATCTCTCCGGTCATAATGTCCGGTGAAAATAATTCCCTCTAAACACAATTAGATTATTTGAATTGTATTAAAATAGGCTAAAATTATATAGCCTATGCGATGAACGAAACAATCTCACCAAGCAGCCGGTCTAATAATGACATCCTGCTGTCAGCGCGAGCTGGCTGCTGATATATTTACGTGAAGCATGGCTTGGCAGGGTGCAGTACTCCAATTCAGCCATTGGCAATTCAGCTGTTGGGTGGGGGCGCTGCTGACACCACTGCTCTGCTCTGCCTGCTCCAAGTGCTCCATGCTTCACGTAAATATATCAGCAGCCAGCGCCCCCAAATTTCTCAGTTCTTCGCTTGATATAATTAATACAAATGTCCAATATAACGGAATTAGTTAGCTCATAAAAATGTGATTATAACAGACTGCTGTTTATTAAGGTCGGGCAGACTGCCCACCGACACCTCAAGTCGGCAGCAGCAGCACGAAGTCTCGAGGGACTTATTTTATTTGGAATATATTAATGACTGATACGCAAAAGTAGCCTAGTTTTAAGTTAAAATATTATAAATGCCTTGATGATGTCATTCTTTATATAGGTCTATCAATTGTTTTTAAGCTCAATAAACTCTGACCGGAATTTATCCCATTTGTCCGGTAGATTGAAATCTACCGGACACTCAGACCTGCAAAAAAAAATTCTAACGGAAACCCTGTACAGTATATGTGTCCTACTGGTTGTCCCTTTTCTTGTGACATGAATTGACATATGTTGCAGCTAAAACTGCACATTATTTCTGTTCCCCCAGGAGGAATGGCAATTTCTGCACTTCTGTCACACTTTGGAATTCTGGGGAAATTATTTCAATTTTTGGAAAGAATTCCTCCCTAATATTTTTGTAATTTTCACATTGTGTTAGGAAGTGTAGTTCTGTCTCTACGGCTCCCTCCTCTCGCTCTCCTCTCTTCCCGTCTGGCTCTCTCTCCTCTCTATCATCTCTCTCCGTCTCTCTCTTCTCTCTCTCATCTCTCAGCTCTCTCTATCATATCCCTCTGTCTCTCTCTCCGTCTATCTCTCTCTCTCCTATATCTCATCATTCTCTCTCCATCTATCTCTCTCCATCTATCTCTCTCTCCTCTCTGTCTCTCTCTCTTTGGATAAAAGCGCTATATAAAAAAGCAGCCATTTACCATTTAGCTCTCTCTCTCCTCTCTCGTCTCTCTCTCTCTGTCTCTCCTCTCTCTCTCTGTCTCTCTCTCCTCTCTCTCCTCTCTCTCTACTCTTCTTCAAAGCCAACAGTGGTGTGTATGATAGGAGTCAGTGGTGTTTCATGGTAACCATGCTTATTGCTAAGTGCTAATTGCTAAGTGCTAACTAACCCAGAGGGCCAGCTGATAAGGAGTCCTGCACACAGAACCCTTTAGAACAGGGGTATCAAACTCGCGGCCCCCTACTTGACATCAAAGTTTAGTGTTAATGCGGCCCGTGCGCAACTGTTTGCAGAGTCGTTGCGCGAGAGTTGGACGTTTTATGGGGCTGCGGCACTGCAGATATACCCTACTCCAATGATCCGCACGGACGTTAGACGGTGTTGCACTCTGTAGCAGTCGCAGAGACTCGCAGAGGCTCTGGCTAGTAGTAACGTTCGAATGTTGTGATTTTCGATGCAAAATAAATATTCAACATTCTCTTTTGAGACTCCGCCTCAGACTCTTATCCTTTGGCACTTGGAACTTGCTGTACTTTACTTGCAGGTCTGCAGCCATTATTGCTGGATTATGAATAGCACCAACTTTAGCCACGGTACCGTTGTCAAGCTAAGCTAGCTGACCTAGCTCGTCTTCCCCGCAAGGTTTTCACATTGACATTTAATAACGTTAGCTAACGCTAGTCAGTAGCTACTTGACTTAAATACGATTCACCGTGGGTGCATTATTGTTGATAGACGGACAGTGTCAGGTCCTGGAGAAAGGACGGGCCATCATCTGATTTGATGTAACGTAGCTAACGCTAGCTTTTCAGCTAATGCTATAATAACACCAAGCAAAACACATCCCGTCCGAGCTCCCAGTCACACGCTCTGTCGGGGACAATGGAATTTAATAAAGTGTATCTGCTGTTAAAATGACAAACGGCATCACACTTTAAAACACGTTCATTTTATAATCCTCACTCTCCACAGGAGATAAATGACGTCATGGGATCGGAGGCTAGAATTGACGTGTATTGATTGATTGATTGAAAACTTTATTAACAGATTGCAGAATGGGTACAATACAGTACAGCTCAATACACACAATTGTTAAGGGGATGCAGACCAGAGAAAGACTTTCGTCTTGTTTACATCAGGGTCCCCCATTTTCAATTCATCAGGACATATATGACATACAGATACCAAGTCCTCACTCAGTGGCAAGAAGGCATTCTCTCTCTCTCTGATGCATGTAATAAAATAATGTATGACTGAAGTGATCTTGGAGACCATGTTTGAAGGCAAACAAAAGCAAATCCCCCTCAGATCGCACAGCAACCAGAATAACTGAAATACTGGCTGGTGATTTGATTAAACAGCTTTGTGATAGAATAAAAAAAATGCACAGTGCATTTCCATAGCTGTGGATGAGTCCACTGACACCACTGAGAAGCCTATGTTCTGAAGAACTGTTCATGTTCTGAAATGTTATTGCTAAAGATTGAGAAGATTGGATCAGTTGTACTTTTTTTTGGAATACTTGAAACCCTTTTTTTGTGGAATATTTGATGCGGCCCAGCCTCACCCAGACTCTACCTCCAGCGGCCCCCAGGTAAATTGAGTTTGAGACCCCTGCTATAGAATATACAGTATATATGTATTTATTTATACACATATTCATATATCATATTTATTTATACACATTAACTCAAGCTGCGCCAACAACGTTTATATACGTGTTTGCTCTACAACCGTTGAACGCCAACCACGTATATATAGGTTATTTAGTCCGTTTTCCTTTTTTTCAATTTTTTTTTTCATATATTTTTTTTGATCCACTTTTTCTCCCATTTTCTATATTTTTCTCCCATCCCAATTTCGTATCATCCAATTCAACCCTCCCCTGTCACGAACGCTGTTTCTTGCCTCCCACAAGCCGGCTGCAATGTGGACTAAGTCATACATAGCACAAGTCCCCTCCGGTACTTGAGGTAACAGCAGTCGCATCTTTTCACCTGCGCAGCTCGATCTCTCAGTGGCGAGGAGTAACGCGTGGGAGGCTCACGCTGCCCCCGACACTTCCTGATTCTACTGCGCAGGCGCACCAACCGACCTGTAGGAGTTTTTATTTTTCACAAGCAAAACAATACAAACATGACAAGACAAACTAAGACAAAAATAATTATAATTATTATAATTATTATTATTATTATTATTATTATTATTATTATTATTATTATTATTATTATTATTATTATTATTATTATTATTATTAATGTGCACTGTCCCTGGGTAAAAAATAAATAAATAACTTAACTAACTTAACTACAGGTCTGAGCATTTTAGTCTTGGTCAGTTTTAGTCTTGATTTTGTCTTTTTTGTTTTAGTCTAGATTTAGTAGCAGAAAACGGATGAAATCTTTGTCTAGTTTTCGTTAACACATTGGGTGCCACGCCCCTTCCGGGAAGTGCATAGGCCTTGCCGCCCATTAACCCCATGTAAGCGCTCACCTTGTTTGTAGAGCTAAACCTATATTTTATATTATATCTATGGATCTAAACCCGATTGTCAGTGGGTTTCTTCCGGTCAACATGCAAAAAACTGATAATTTTTTCATCGATACATTTCCATTTTATACCGTGGTGAATATGAGTATAGTTTGAGTGATTCTGAGTAATCCCAGAAAAAGACACGAAAACAGCGTTCTCTCCCTCTCTTTTTTTTTTATTGATCTTTTTCCCCCTCCATTTTCCTCCGATTTTCTCCCATCCCAATGTTAGTCGTTATGCCAATTCCCAATCCCCTTCCTGGTCGCTGTGCACTTACCCCCCACAGTCGGTCTGGGAGAGTGGAGGCTACCACGTGCTTCCTCCGACACACGTCCAGCCAATCAACCGCTTCTTTTCACCTGGCAGCGCGGACTCTCACTGAGAGGGTGTAGCGTGTGGAAGGATCACACTATCCCACTCAGGTCCTATCCGCGCTTAGCAGGCACCCCGACCGAACTGTAGGAGTCGCTGTTTACAACGACCCGGACCCACCCCGCCAGCTTCTCCCACCCTCTAATACAGCCAATTGTATTAGTGTGAACGGCCAGCCAAGCTGGTGACAACCCCGGAGCTGTGAGCTGGATTCGAGCAGGCGAATCTAGCCGCTCCGGGGTTTGGTGACGAACGCAATCTCCGTTACGCCACCTGACCGCCTCTCTCTCTCTTTCTCTCTATTGATTTCTACTCTTCTCATTACTTGGTCGACCAGGCTTGCAAGCAGCACTTTAATAGAACGACAGGTCCATTCTATCAACACTGTGTGTGTGTGTGTGTGTGTGTGTGTGTGTGTGTGTGTGTGTGTGTGTGTGTGTGTGTGTGTGTGTCAGTGTGTGTGTGATCATAGTTAATAGCTCCCAGGATAGTCTGTTATCCTGAGAGACCAGGGAGAGGAGGAGTAGTGTGTGTGTGTGTGTGTGTGTGTGTGTGTGTGTGTGTGTGTGTGTGTGTGTGTGTGTGTGTGTGTGTGTGTGTGTGTGTGTGTGTGTGTGTGTGTGTGTGTGTGTGTGTGTGTGTCATGATACATTGTTGCTTTTGGACATAAACGTTTATCAATTATCCATTATGTTGTCTTTTTGCTCATGGCATACACACATACATACACACATACATACACACACAGACATACACACACAGACAGACACACACACACACACACACACACAGACACAACAGAAAGAGAGAGCAGCTTAATCTCTAATTAAACAACAACAAGCACATCATTACTGATAAGCTACGTGATCAGCTCCACCTTGATTGATTGATTGATTTTATTTATGGATCCAAAGACACAACAAATCCAAGGGATGACGTGCAGAAGTGACAACACTTATCTCCAGCACGGTTCCCGATGTTTTTTTTTTTTTTTTTCAAATAGTTTTTCTTTATTTTCCCTTCTCAACATGAAACAAGACAATACAATACAATAACAATACTAATAAACAAGACATCACAGGACAATAACAGTAATAATAATAATAATAATAACTAGACAATTCCGCGCGGGGGAAATTGTGAAAGTGTGGGTGACGCCTGTGCACCGCCGGCCAACGGGGGAGAGGGTCTCTCGCGAGTCTCTATGACAAACGGTTCAAAGGATACAAAAAGGGGGCGCGGCCTAAGGATCGGGGGAGTGGTCAACATAGACCAATCAAAGAGGATATCCCTACTGAGTGCAATGACACAACCCGCAACACTATTACACTATTACACAATATTACACTATTACACACTATTACACTATTACACACTATTACACACTATTACACTATTACACACTATTACACTATTACACTATTACACACTATAACACTATTACACTATTACACACTATTGCACTATTACACTATTACACACTATTACACTATTACACACTATAACACTATTACACTATTACACACTATTGCACTATTACACTATTACACACTATTACACACTATTACACACTATTACACACTATTACACTATTACACTATTACACACTATTACACTATTACACTATTACACTATTACACACTATTACACTATTACACTATTACACACTATTACACTATTACACTATTACACGCTATTACACTATTACACTATTACACACTATTACACACTATTACACTATTACACTATTACACACTATTACACTATTACACTATTACACACTATTACACTATTACACTATTACACGCTATTACACTATTACACTATTTTACTATTACACACTATTACACTATTACACACTATTACACTATTACACTATTACACACTATTACACTATTACACACTATTACACTATTACACACTATTACACTATTACACTATTACACGCTATTACACTATTACACTATTACACTATTACACACTATTACACACTATTACACTATTACACACTATTACACTATTACACACTATTACACTATTACACTATTACACACTATTACACTATTACACTATTACGCTATTACACTATTACACACTATTACACTATTACACTATTACACACTATTACACTATTACACTATTACACACTATTACACTATTACACACTATTACACACTATTACACTATTACACACTATTACACTATTACACACTATTACACTATTACACACTATTACACTATTACACTATTACACACTATTACACTATTACACACTATTACACTATTACACTATTACACACTATTACACTATTACACTATTACACTATTACACACTATTACACACTATTACACTATTACACACTATTACACTATTACACACTATTACACACTATTACACTATTACACACTATTACACTATTACACTATTACACAATATTACACTATTACACACTATTACACTATTACACACTATTACACTATTACACACTATTACACTATTACACACTATTACACTATTACACTATTACACACTATTACACTATTACACACTATTACACTATTACACACTATTACACACTATTACACTATTACACACTATTACACACTATTACACTATTACACACTATTACACACTATTACACTATTACACACTATTACACTATTACACAATATTACACTATTACACACTATTACACTATTACACTATTACACACTATTACACTATTACACTATTACACACTATTACACTATTACACACTATTACACTATTACACACTATTACACTATTACACACTATTACACACTATTACACTATTACACTATTACACACTATTACACTATTACACACTATTATACACTATTACACTATTACACACTATTACACTATTACACTATTACACACTATTACACTATTACACTATTACACAATATTACACTATTACACACTATTACACTATTACACACTATTACACTATTACACACTATTACACTATTACACTATTACACACTATTACACTATTACACTATTACACACTATTACACTATTACACACTATTACACTATTACACTATTACACACTATTACACTATTACACACTATTACACTATTACACACTATTACACACTATTACACTATTACACACTATTACACACTATTACACTATTACACACTATTACACACTATTACACTATTACACACTATTACACTATTACACTATTACACAATATTACACTATTACACACTATTACACTATTACACTATTACACTATTACACACTATTACACTATTACACTATTACACACTATTACACTATTACACACTATTACACTATTACACACTATTACACTATTACACACTATTACACACTATTACACTATTACACACTATTACACTATTACACACTATTATACACTATTACACTATTACACACTATTACACTATTACACTATTACACACTATTACACTATTACACTATTACACAATATTACACTATTACACACTATTACACTATTACACACTATTACACTATTACACACTATTACACTATTACACTATTACACACTATTACACTATTACACTATTACACACTATTACACTATTACACACTATTACACTATTACACACTATTACACTAATACACTATTACACACTATTACACTATTACACACTATTACACTATTACACTATTACACACTATTACACTATTAAACCGAGTACAATGGCACAATCCGCAAGTCTCTACGACAAACGGTTCAAGAGATACACTGAGGGGGTGTGGCCTAAGGGGGCGTGGTCTAAGGATCGGGGGAGTGGTCAACATCGACCAATGAAAGGTGGTCAAGATCGACCAATGGCACAATCCGCAAGTCTCTACGACAAACGGTTCAAGAGATACACTGAGGGGGTGTGGCCTAAGGGGGCGTGGTCTAAGGATCGGGGGAGTGGTCAACATCGACCAATGAAAGGTGGTCAACATGGACCAATGAAAAATGAAAGAGGATATCCCTACTGAGTACAATGACACAACCCACAAGACAGAGGGCGCTGTCAGCAATTCAGTACTGCAACACAGTGATGGCCAATGATGGGTTAAGTGGATGATGTCATTGGCAGCTCAGCCACGAGCCACACAGCTGAACCAATCATGAGTGAGCCATGAGCCACACAGGTGAAGCAATCACTATGACTTGCATATTTTCTATCCAATGGATTTCTATGGAGGCAGATGCATGACTGCATTGTCACATTGATTAAAAGAAAACTATAAGAGATGAAGCGTTGTGACGCGCACATGAGCACTACAACGAGTAGGCGAAGGGTTGTGCGCGATATTGTGACATTCGTGCGATATTGTGGCACTCCTTCGGCGATCGGAACAGAAGGCTAAAAAATAGTGTGAAAAATGTGATTTCTAGAGGGCGATTGCATGGCGGTCAATGGGGAGGAGAACCTTCAAACAAATGGTCGTCAGTTGAGATAGAAATGTCCAATTCCATTTATTTTTCTTTTGTGAGCGGGTTGACAGCCGTGTCATCGTTTTGATGTGTTTGTTTTATTTCTACGTCCAAAATTGAGATCACACTCGCAATTCACCCAAGGTAGGGGGAAAAAGATTATTTCAGCTGCTACACTCTAAAATGCAATGCATTCCCAATGGGACCGATATTTTACCGTTTAAAGTCGATTCGTAGCCAGACGGTGCGGTGAAACTTTACGAGTTCGGAGACCGGTGTTGCCATAGGCAAGCCGCTCGTTTTGATACCTTTCACGTGTATGGGGCGCGAACGCTTACGTGTTGCAAAGTGTTTGCAAAATCGGTGGAATAAATAAATAAATAATAAAAAGAGTATGGATATGTATAGTGTGGGTGGCAACCTGGCTTCGCCAGGTCACCCACACTAATAATAATAATAATAATAATAATAATAATAATAATAATAATAATAATAATAATAATAATAATAATAATAATAATAATAATAATAATAACGACAATGACAAGACCATCAGTTAAATCAGAATAATGAAAAATAAAATAGTCATGTATAAATTAAATATATAAATTAATAAGAATATATATATATATATACATATACATACACACATACATATATACATGCATATACCCACATGTATGTACCATAAGGCGAGATTACTTGAGCACCCGTCATCTCCAGTATCGACAACCAAGGTCCCTACCCCGTGAGGACCCCAAATCCGGCGCCCCAGCGAGCCAGAGCATCATGCCTCTTTAACACTCCGATTCACCAAGACCTCGAATCAGGGGCCCCCACCAGTCCGAGACCGCGTCTTGTTTGCTTTTCTCATATTTTTATATTCAGAGTTAATGATATTGTTTACACTGTTCATTTTTTCTCATACGTATTTTTAAATAAACAATAATAAATAATAACAACAATGACAACAACAACATCATTGTTATACAACAGACAGGCCTCTTACGCGTCTGTTGTACAACTTCTTCCACTAGGGAAACCCACCTCCAAAAAATACACAACCGGGGATAGACATCCCAAGACCCCCGGCCCCCACCCCTCCCCCAACCAAACAGCAAAACCACCAATCGACACGGCCAGCGACAGCATGCGGATATATTCACATACCGCCACTAGCCGTATCAATCAACAGCCCCTCTGCTCAATCGAGAAAACAGCGGAGACCAAAGGTCCCGGAACATCCACCCCCGGCCGCGCTCCTCCAAGGTCAATCTCTCCAATGGAAGAAGCTGGGATATCTGATCTTGAAACATCTCAAAAGTGGGCGAAGAGTCATTTTTCCAAAACAGGAGAATACATTTCTTGGCAAAGTATGTTATAACAATCAGCAGTCTATATTTTTTTGGATCCATCTGGATCTCTGGTAATTCATTAAGTAAATAGGCACATGGGGACAAGTCAAATTCCGTTTCTAATACAGATTTTGTAAATAAATGAATACAATTCCAGAATCGTTTTAGTTTATCACAGTGCCAAAACATGTGTAGAAATGTTCCTTCGTTAGTTTTACATCTAGGACAGTTTATTGAATTATCTCTAGACATTTTATGCATTTTTATTGGAGTTAAATACAATTTATGGATAAATTTAAAATTTGCTTCTTTGATTTTGTTACTTGTAAATGGAAAGTGTATTCTATCACAAATATTTAGCCATGTATTTTCTACAAATTTCATGGTTAGGTCTGTCTCCCAGATCCTCAACAAAGGCAAAAAAGATGAGTGACATTCTTTGGAGAAGATGTCATAAAATTCACTAATTTTACCTTTAATTGTGGTCGATGACATTAGTATTTCTTCTATTTCATGTAATTCTAGTCTTAGTTTATTTTCGCTTCTCAGTATGTGTATAATGTTTCTCATTTGTAAATATTTAAAGAAATCAGTATTTGGGATGGCATATTCTGTTCTTAAATCCATAAATGATTTTAACTGCATATTTGTATGAAACAGGTCTTTGAATTGACTTATCCCCAACTGAGCCCATTTGAGTATATTAATTGATCTTAGATGTTTATCTAGATCAGGATTGTGATAGATAGGAGAGTATATGGAGGTACAATTGGTGATACCCAGTTTTTTTGAGCAGTCCTTCCAAGCACATAGTGTGTTAAAAACAGTGAAGCAATTACCTATGTTTCTTATCTTTTTAAATTGTTTTATAAATATGAGAGAGTCCAATGGTAACGGGTCAACAAATTTAGCTTCTAACTGAAACCACTGTGAGTCCCGTCTTCCCAACGACCATGACAGTACATTTCTTAATTGGGCTGACCAAAAATAATGTTGGAGGTTGGGGAGACCGAGACCTCCCATGGATTCTGGTTTCATAAGTGTCAATAACTTTATCCTAGGCATTTTGTTGCACCAAATAAATTTTGAGATGGGTCTATTCATAGATTTGAAAAATTCTGTAGATAAGTAACATGGTAACATTTGAAAAAGGAAATTTAGTCTTGGAAGGACGTTCATTCTTATTACATTTATTCTTCCCAGCAGAGATAATGGGAGCGTGGACCATTTACACAGATCAGTTTTTATCTTTTCTATAAGAGGACAATAGTTTTCCCGGTACAAGTTATCTAGTTGCGGTGTAATGTTTATTCCCAAATATTTAAACCCTTCTGGAGACCAATTAAAAGGATATGTTTTATACATCGTTTCGGTTGGGGTCATATGCAGGAGACAAGCATTTGATTTATTAAAGTTTAACTTATATCCAGAGTATTTTCCAAATTGTTCTATTTCGTTATATAAGTGTGATAAGGACTGTTCTGGGTCTTTTATGTATAAAATAATGTCATCTGCGTATAAGGATGTTTTATGTTCCTCCTTATTCATTTTCAGTCCTTTAATGTGAATATTGTCTCGTACACATGACGCCAGCAATTCAATCACCATCGCGAAGAGTGAACTCGACAGTGGGCATCCTTGTCTTGTCCCTCTCGTTAGTGTAAAAAAATCAGAGGAAGCTCCATTGGTAATGACAGCTGCTTTAGGATTTTTATAGATTGCTTTAATCCAAGCGATAAAGTTTAGTCCCATATTAAGCTCGTCAAGTATAGAAAAAAGAAAGTTCCATTCAACCCTATCGAAGGCCTTCTCTGCGTCCAGTAATAGGAGCAGAGAAGGGCTCCGACTGGTGTCCAAATGGTTTATTACATTTAAAAGTCTCCTTATATTGTCAGCAGAATATCTCCCTTTTATGAAACCCGATTGGTCTGGATTAATCAATTTAGGCAAAATATCTTCTAGTCTTTTTGCTAATAATTTGGTTATAATCTTGTAATCGTGATCTAAAAGACTAATAGGTCTATATGATGAACAATTTAAAGGATCTTTGCCACTTTTGTGCAATACTGTGATATGTGCTAGGTTCATTGATTGAGGGAGTATTCTATTGTGACAGAAATTATACATCATTGCCATAAAAATGGGATGAAGTTCAGTCCAAAATTCTTTATAAAATTCAGCAGAAAAACCATCTGGTCCTGGGCTTTTATTTATGGGCATTAACTTAATTGTGGCCAGAACCTCTTCTTTTGTAAATGATGAGTTAAGATATTGCTGGTCTAATTCAGACAATTTTGACAATTTCTTATTTTGTAAGTACTGGTCTAGTTGTTCTTGTGAATGAGAACTTTGAGATTTGTAAAGTGTATTGTAGAATTCAAAGAAAGCTTGATTAATCTCTTTAGGTTGATATGTTATATTATCATTGAGATTAATTGCTTTAATAGTTCTTTCAGTTTGTTCTTTCTTTAATTGATGGGCCAGTAATTTACTTGGTTTATTGCCAAATTCGTAATGCTTTTGTCTAACGTAATTAATTTTTGTTGTAATTTCGTTTGAAATATTAAGGTTTAATTTGGCCCTGGCCACAATTAATTGTCTCCAATTGTCCTCTGTAGACGCTGTCTTATGAAGTGCTTCACATCTTATTACTTCTCTCTCAAGTTCTTGTGCTTGTGCTCTTTTTACTCGCTTTTTAAATGAACCATATGAAATTATTAGTCCTCTTAAAGTGGCTTTTGCAGCCTCCCAGATAATGTTAGGGTCAATGAGGGGGTCATTATTTTCCTTTATGTAGTTTACATTTACATTTACATTTAGTCATTTAGCTGACGCTTTTATCCAAAGCGACTTACAAGTTCTGTACGACAAGCCATCAGGAAGGGCACAACTCTATCAGCTGAGTAACAATGTTCATCAAAGTGTTGAGTGCTACAGTGTAGGTTAGTTTATTAGGACATGACAGTCCTACGGTTAGTTAGGGTTAGATTTTTTATTTTTTTTTTATAGTTTTTTTTTAAATTCAGATAATGGTTGAAGAAGTGCGTCTTTAGTCGACGGCGAAAGATTGGACGTGATTCGGCTGTCCTAACTGGGGTGGGTAGTTCATTCCACCATTGTGGGGCAAGGACTGAGAATAGGCGACTTCTCTTTGATGACCCTCCCGGAGCTTGGATAGGAGTAGGTCTGAGGCGGCCAGAAGATGCAGAGCGTAGGGGTCTTGAGGGTGTGTAGTTAGAGACCATTGACCGGAGGTAGGCGGGAGCGGTTCCCTTTGCCGCACGGTATGCTAGGTCGAGGGCCTTGAAGCGGATTCGTGCAGCAATGGGGAGCCAGTGCAGGTCCCTAAGAAGTGGGGTGACATGGGCCGACTTCGGTAGGTTTGAGATCAGGCGGGCCGCTGCGTTCTGAATGAGCTGAAGAGGCTTAGTGGCAGTGGCCGGAAGGCCAGCGAGCAGTGCATTGCAGTAGTCGAGGCGGGAGATGACTGTTGATTGGACGAGGAGTTGGGTGGCTTCTTTTGTCAGGAAGGGGCGGATCCTTCTGACGTTGCTCAGGAGGAATCGGCAGGTTCTGGTCGTCGCTGCAATGTGAGCAGAGAAGTTCAACTGGTCGTCGAGGACAACACCAAGGTTCTTGGCGGTCGGGGACGCAGTCACAGCTGCATTCTCGACTGTGATTGAAAGGTCGGTTAGGGGGGAGGATTTGGCCGGCAGGTGTAGCAATTCTGTTTTGCTTAGGTTCAGTTTGAGGTGGTTGGAAGTCATCCAGGCGGAGATGTCGGACAGACAGGCCGAGATCCGCTCAGAGACGTGGATATCTGAGGGAGGGAAGGAGAGGAAGAGTTGAGTATCGTCGGCATAACAATGGTAGGAGAAGCCATGAGACGTGATAATGTTACCCAGTGATTTAGTGTAGAGGGAGAAGAGAAGGGGTCCTAAAACCGAGCCCTGGGGGACACCCGTCCGCAGGGGGCGGGTTTGTAATCCATGTTCGCGTTTTTACTTTAAATTCTTCATCTTGGAGTAATGAATTATCAAATTTCCATTGTTTGGTGAACGAGTTGTTCCTATTAAACTGAATAGTCATGCATATTCTGGCATGATCTGATAAAATGATTGGGCTAATTTCACATTCCTTTATCATGTATATATATTTTGAGTAAATAAAGGCATAGTCTATTCTACTATATGAGTTATGTACATTTGAGAAGATGTTCCCGATGTTCTGACCATTGATGGGAATAACGGCGTTAGTTTTTTCAGTAACGAGTAATCTAACGGATTCCCCACGGCACCTTACAGGAGCGAACACTGGCCCTGGTACCGGGTCCATGCTGCGTATGTTTTTCTCCCATCCCATTTCGCCTCACCAATTCTCCCTTCAATTCTCCCCTCCCCCGTCTCGAACGTTGCTAGACCATGCCTCCCACTGGTCGGCTGTAGTGAGGATAGAAGCCTTGCATCACATGTCCCCTCCGGTACACGAGGAGGCAGCAGTCGCATCTTTTCACCTGCGCAGCTCGATCTCTCAGTGGTGAGGAGTAACGCGTGGGAGGCTCACACTGCCCCAACACTTCCTGATTCTGCTGTGCAGGCACACCAACCGACCTGTAGGAGTCGCTGTCCACAACGCCAGATCCCCACCCATCAATTTCCCACCCCCTAATACGGCCAATGTGTATTAATATGGACGACCAGCTAAACTGAAAGCAATGTGGAGCGCTGGGCTCGAACAGGCGAGCCCAGCGTCTCCGCATTCGTGGCGAGCGCCTTGCCCACTACGCCACGTAGCCGCCGAAAATGTAATTGTTCTTATAGTGATTTGACCTGAACCAGGAGCCCAGAGCTGTGATATGATGCAGCCACACACACACACACACACACACAGCCACACACACACACACACACACACACACACACACACACACACACACACACACACACACACACACACACACACACACACACACACACACACACACACACACACACACACACACACACACACACACACACACACACACACACACACACACACACACACACACACACACACACACACACACACACACGTTTCTTCTTAGCTGTCCATCGTGTTCGATGATGACGCTTGCTCCAGGGATGGGGAGAGGGGGGGGTGGGGGGGGGGAGTTAGCGACGCTGCCGCTGGTGCCACTTCTCGTGGGCGTTGAGTCCGATCCTTGAGCCGCACACCCGTCCACAGATGGCGCAAGGGAAGCCAGATACCTGGGGGATGCCAGCCGCCCGCTGGTGTCGTTGCGTGCGCCTCTCAGATCTTCGGTCTTGGTTCGTTTGGTGTATTTGGGAAACTGCAGTGGCACAAGTGACTTGCCAGGCTGATCTGTCGAGTGCCAGAGTTTCAAGCTGCGTGATGTTTGCACACTTTAGGAGGTCCCTGGTGTAGTCCTTAAAGCGTCTCTTTTGGCCTCCAGCAGCCCGCTTTGCTCCTCTCAGTTGGCCATAGAGGACTTGGCGGGGCAGGCGGTGGTCAGGCATACGTATGGTGTGCCCTATCCAACGAAGATGTTTTTTGGCCACAGCTGCGGCCATACAGATTGAGTTGGTGTTGTTGAGGATGTCTGTGTGGGGGACTCGATCTTCCCAGGTCAGGCCGAGGATCCTTTGGAGGCAACGGATGTGGAAAGCGTCCAGGTTGGTGATGTGCCGGCGGTATGGGGTCCAGGATTCTGCTCCATAGAGCAGAGTGGAGAGACATACTGCGTTGTAAACGGCAACCTTGGTGCTGATCTTCAGGTTTCGGTTTTCAAAAACCCTGCTGCGTAGGCGTCCAAAGGATGATGCCGCTTTATTGATACGTGTGTGTATCTCCGCGTCAAGGGAGCAGCATGAGGACAGAGTGGAGCCGAGGTAGGTGAAATGATCCACTGTTTTGAGTGGAACACCGTTTATGTGAAAACTGGGAGGTGTAGAGGTTCGGGAAGTGAGTTGGGACATGACTTCGGTTTTTTGTATGTTGACCTGGAGACCGAAGGATTGGTACAGGCTGGATATGGTGTCGAGAGCATGCTGCATAGACTCTGGACTGTGAGCTAAGATGGCACAGTCATCAGCGTACTGTAGCTCACATACTTGGCAGGATTTTGTCTTTGTGTGTGCCTGGAGCCGGCGGATGTTGAAGAGGCTACCATCAAGGCGGTATTCCACATGGACACCGTCTTCATGTCCCATGGCTCGGCGGAAGAGGCAGGTGACGGCAGAGAGGAGGAGATTAAAGAGCACCGGAGCCAAGACACAGCCCTGCTTCACCCCAACATTAACCTTAAAGGATTCTGACTGGAGTTCACCCGTCTGGACTCTGGCTTGCATCCCGTCATGCAGCTGCTGAAGGATGGAGAGAAACTTGGGTGGTACCCCAAGTTTGTTGAGGTGTTTCCAGAGCAGCTCACGGCTGATGGTGTCGAAGGCTTTGCTTAGGTCTATGAAGGCTATGTAAAGATCCTTGCGATGCTCTCTGCTCTTCTCTAGCAGCTGCCTCAGGACAAAAACCATGTCGGTGGTGGATCTGGTCTTCCGAAAGCCACATTGAGTTTCCGGAAGCGCAGCTTCAGAGATGTTTTCCACCAGCCTGTTCAGCATGATCTTCGCCAGCACTTTCCCTGCGATGGAGAGGAGAGAGATTCCTCGGCTGTTTCCGCAGACTGCTCTGTCCCCTTTCTGCTTGTAGATGACCACAATGTTTGCATCCTTCCAGTCCTGTGGGAGGGTCTCATGTTCCCAGATGTTGCAGATCAGGAGGTGCAGACGGCGCGTGAGGAGGTACCCTCCGTGTTTGAAAACCTCTGCTGGGATGCCATCGGGTCCAGGGCTTTTATTGTTCTTTAGACCCGCAATGGCTTGACTGGTCTCAGAGAAGTGTGGTGGGGTGTCCAGGTGCATGACTGGTGGCATGTCTGGGAGATTATCCAGGATATGTGGGTCAGTGGGGTTGGTGTGATTGAGTAAAGACTCAAAGTGGTTTGCCCAGCGGGTGAGAATCTCATGTCGGTCCTTAAAGAGTTTAGAACCGTCGACTGATCGAACTGGAGCAGTCGCCCGCTTCCTGGGGCCATGCAGTGCTTTGATGGCATCGTAAAAGCCCTGGATGTTGTGGCAGTCTGCCAGGCTTTGGATCTCCTTCGCCTTCTGTATCCACCAGGCATCCTCCATAGTCCGGAGGGCTCGCTGGGTTGCTGTTCTTGCTGCAGCAAAGGCAGCTTTCAGGGTGGGAGAACCAGGGCAGGACAGGAGGGCTTTGTGGGCTTCATGCTTGGTTTTTAGCAGGGACTGTATCTTGGCTGAGTTACAATCAAACCAGTCCTGGTGTCGTTTCCTCGTCTGGCCAAGTGCCTCAGAGGCTGCGCTGTGGATAGCCTGGCGCAGAGCTGGCCAGTCAGCTGATTGCAGAATTTAGTTTCTTATTAGGTGCTACCCTCGGTCCACGGGGTTGGATACTCATGAGGAGTTTGGATCTGACCATGAGGTGATCAGTCCAACACTCGGCTCCACGCATGACTCGGGTGGTAAGGACGTCCTGTCGGTCTTTTTGGCGTACAATCACATAGTCCAGGAGATGCCAGTGTTTAGAGCGGGGGTGTTGCCAGGTGGTTTTGAACCTGTTCTTCATCTGGAAGATGGTGTTGGTTATGACCAGGTGGTGTTCTGCACAGAGGGAGAGGAGCCGAAGCCCGTTGTCATTTATCTTCCCTACTCCATGTCGGCCAATAACTCTGTCCCATACCAGGTGCTCCGTGCCCACTCTAGCATTGAAGTCTCCCATTAAGTCTCTAACGGATTCCCCACGGCACCTTACAGGAGCGAACACTGGCCCTGGTACCGGGTCCATGCTGCGTATGTTTTTCTCCCATCCCATTTCGCCTCACCAATTCTCCCTTCAATTCTCCCCTCCCCCGTCTCGAACGTTGCTAGACCATGCCTCCCACTGGTCGGCTGTAGTGAGGATAGAAGCCTTGCATCACAT